>NC_061109.1:109217836-109245336 GCF_015104395.2 Macrobrachium nipponense | reverse complement strand
TAAAACAAACCGCAGCCCAGCAACTCCTCACTACTCAGTTTTTGGCAATGACGTCAATGATGAATTAATAGTGAACCAATAAATCATTGTGGCTTTTTTCTTATTGGAAAGAGACTGAGATGGGGGCAAGAATACTTTAATCATACAGGCCACAAAATAAAATGGGAGAGCAAACAGGCCTTCCGAAAATAAGTCAGAAAGATTCGAGAACGCAGTGAAATTCACAGAATTCCACATTCTGGATGTGAAACACGCCACTCCATTACGTCGTACCTTCATTGAAATACCTTCTTTTGAACCAAGGCATTGACTTTCGCTAAAATGCTCTGACGCCACTTCACATTCATCACAAAAACGTAGGGTTACCACGAACGAAATAAATCCTCTAAAAGTCGCTTTTCCGACCTCTATAAGTCGCTTTTCCGACTGTCACTATTTCTTTGAAAAGACTACAGCCTTCAGAGTGCAAACGTTTGACTTCAAACTAATAGTCTAATTAACGCAAGTAATGATGACCTCTTGACCTGTGTTTAACTATGAAAACCTTTATTTGCAATGAATAGTTTTCTTCACCAAGATCTAGAGGAATTTGTTCCTGGACATTTAATATAGAGTATAAAATCAACTTAGAGAATATGACTAAAAACCTAGTGTTCCACACATAACTTACATGAACAAGGTCAAAGGTATGTTTACTGCACAGAATTCTTGTAAACAAAATAAAATCTAAAAGTAGAGTGAAGTGTGGTAATGTGATATAGGTGCAACATTGTGTTTAGCATACCACAGTAAAATAAGGTCTATGATAAAAATCACAAGCCTTATTCCTATATCACACACAAAAAAAGAAAAAATCTTCTGACATCACAAATACAAAGAGAAAGGCTACTTAACAGTTCTGTACAAAGTAAAAAAAATTTTGGAATTCACTGCATTCCAAAGGCGAGGAGCAACTCATTGCATTAAAAAAACCTAGAAATATCGGGCACATGAAACTGATGCAAATATATGTGCCCATATACTAACATTATTCTTCAATCTTAAATCTTGAAGTTCACCAGGCATCTAGTTTTCACTTCACTTTCTTACGTCATCATGTAATGATAATAATATTTATTAAATATGAAACGTTTCGCGTAATCTATCATTTCAAAACGTCAAAAAAAATCATAATTATCCATGGTTTTTTTACCGCTAAGAATAAAAAAAAAAGCCGTGCCTATCATAACTAACAAAATAAATAAGGTATGGAATAGTCTTGTTTTTAGGCTTAGTCTAAGAACAAGAATATTCCTGGTGCGTTATTAACGTGAAGATGTAATTACAGATAAGAAGTTAATTAGCTACGATGACATGGTGTCCGGCAAGAATGAGATTTCTTTCAACATTTTATCTGATAACGTGAAGTGAAAGATAATACATTGTGATAATGCTCATAAAGAATTTTTTTTATCCAGTTTAATTTTATGTACCTCCGTATTTCTCACTTCGAATTGTTTTAAACCAGCGCATTTGGAACTATTTCGTTAAATCGATTTCCCATAAGAATAAATCATCATCACCTCCACCGCTTCATAAATTAGAGCGAGCTTGAATGTAGAATTTTTGACACGTTTTCTCGATTATAAAATCCGACAGCGAAGTCGTGAATGTGTAATAATACAAGACGAGCCTTGGTAGCCAAAACAGACAATTTTCTTCTTTACTATACTTTGTTGCCACTCGCTACTAGTGAAAACACTAGTAGCGAGTCATTTTTCCCTCAATACCTAACATGCATCAGGGGAATTACAATCCAAGCATTGTCATCTGAAATGAAACCAACTGTTTTGTAAAAGAACAAATGCTTATATTTCAGGGTCGACCATTAGTGTTGGGCCTTCTCTCATTAAACCTACAATTCGCATCATCTGACCACTGTAATTCGTACCAATTACCATGTTTCTTCCTTCAGGAGGCTTCTTACACACTGTGTTTAAGAAAACAATATAATACAAGAAGAAAAAACAGTGGAATTAACCCAAGGGAAACGACAGAACTGTCTTTTGAAGGATGGAAGTTTGCGGGGTTCGGGAAAAACGAAAGCAGGAAGCAAGTTCCAATGCTTGGATGTACAGAGAAAACCGGTTACCAAACCGCGCATTTTGAGTAACAGAATACTTCCACAGACAATCTTGACTACCGTTACCATAGAAGTGGAACAAATATCTACAAGGGGAAAAATATAATAGTCCTTCGTAATACTAAAATACAATCTCGTTTAACTTCAATCACCATTAAGCACCTTTGGTGAACAATGCGGTCAGAAGAATTCTTTTCAAAACTAATAGTTCGTATTTTTCATGGAAATTGTATATAATCGCCAGAGCATGAAAAAATGAATGAATGAAAGCCAAATGGAACATTGCCAGAAGCCAGATCTATTGATAAAATATGAGGTTCGAAGGAATAAATTAAACTGCATTTAGCACAAAACATTATACGTTAAATACAAAAGCACTGCAGCTTTAGCACCATTTTTTTACGAATATCCATATTTTTTTAACAACTTCAAAGCCCTGGCGCAGAGAGAGAGAGAGAGAGAGAGAGATATCGGTAAAGCAAGCTGTAAAGAGAGTATTTATACAAGGACCTTGCAGATGAACCAAAGAACTCCTTTTTTTTTTTTTTTTTTTTCTTCGATTTTTTTCCCCTTTAAAGTTGTCTGCCTTGACTCTTCAGAATTTGTGAGAAGACGCTCAAGATGCTATTGTTGTGGCACACACGCTAAGAAGGATACAAACATAAAAAAAATGCTTTGATGTTTGTTTACAAATCGTAGCGCATCTGTATGCTCCGTTGGTGCAGAGAGAAACGTCTCTGCCTAAACACAAGAGTGAGTAACGATAAAGGTCTCTCTAAGAGAGAGAGAGAGAGAGAGAGAGAGAGAGAGAGAGAGAGAGAGAGAGAGAGAGAGAGAGAGAATTCTACCTCAACACAAAATTGAGTACCAATAAAACAATCTTAGAGAGAGAGAGAGAGAGAGAGAGAGAGAGAGAGAGAGAGATTCTACCTCAACACAAAATTGAGTACCAATAAAACAATCTTAGAGAGAGAGAGAGAGAGAGAGAGAGAGAGAGAGAGAGATTCTACCTCGACACGAAATTGAGTACCAATAAAATAATCTTAGAGAGAGAGAGAGAGAGAGAAGAGAGAGAGATTCTACCTCAACACAAAATTGAGTACCAATAAAATAATCTTAGAGAGAGAGAGAGAGAGAGAGAGAGAGAGAGAGAGAGAGAGAGATTCTACCTCAACAGAAAATTGAGTACCAATAATCTTAGAGAGAGAGAGAGAGAGAGAGAGAGAGAGAGAGAGAGAGAGAGAGAGATATTAAGATTCATACCAAGTGTGCATAGCAAGGTTCCCGGATGCTTTTTCTCTTGGTTTTAAATAAACTTCCGCACAAGGCTTTTACAGCAGACTTTCCTAATGTTTTTAGCTAGGAGTCTGCTTATTTTTCGCTCAAAATACTTGGAAGTTATATCTTGCGATTCCGAGTCTGGTAAAAGGAAAATGGTATTCTAACAAAGAGATGAGTGTGTGTCACCTATGGCACCTTCAAAACCCTACTCAGTTCTTCTTGTCCTATACAAAGTGGTTAACATAACATTTTCATCACTGATTTTGGTGCTATCATTGCCACATGTCTTTAATTTTAGGATGATACTTTGTTTACTAGTCCCTCAACAAGTTCTTATGTATTAGTGAAAACTAAAAAGTCTTTTTGGTTAAAACTTTTAGTAGGTGATGTTTTCCAAGATGTTTACTTTTCTTAACTTAAATACATGAAAGTTTTCGAAGCCATTCTTAGACAGAATCAACAAAACTATAACAACTGTTATCGTTTTGCAATGGTTAAAATATTTAAATTCATTTACAATGTGATCACAAGAAACAAAACTCAGGAATCCTATCATTACGCTAAACGATATCCAAACAGATTATCATTTCAAGAAAAGGAACCCATTAACTAACAGCTCTCTTCTAGTGCGGTTACCGAAATTCAATCGGGCAACCATGAAAAAAAAAAAAAAAAAAAAAAAAAAAAACGGAAAAAGGGGCATAGTGGCACGAAGAGTTATCCTCCCCGGCCGTGACCTTATGAAAATAAGGTCTTGCCATCAGGCATGTTTCACCCCATCTGAGAAATCGTGATACGGCTTCCCCGAGGACAAATCCTTGTTTGTCTTTTGACAGGAATCCCCTACCGGCCAGGCGTGCGATAATTATCGTACAAGTACGATCACTTTACCTTTTGTACAAAGCAAAAATCCACGTGAACGGTAATGCGAGAATTTAGGAATTTACAGAATAAGAACGATATTTAATAAATCTGAACAAACAGAAAAATAGACGAAAGAAGTAGGTCTCAAGAGTTCCTTCCCTAGCGAGAGATATCAATGCAGTACTGTGTAAACCTTGGGAGTAAGAGGCATCCTCCGGCACTGTCGATTTTTTTTTACTTCACTAACGAGATTTCAACATCTCTGCTTAAAAGATTTTATAAATGATACATTCATAAATACATGTATGTGTATGCGTGTGCGCTAACACATATATCATACATACACAAACAAACACACACATATATACAAATATAAAATTAACATACAAATCAACACGTTCTTTTACATACATACGCGTGTGTTTCTTTGTCGATGCACTTTGGTCACAGGCTATTAGCTGGGTCCAAGCTTACCGGCAGCCTCAAGAATTGATCGTTTAACCCACACAAAACTGTAAAGCGTAAAATAAACCACATGTACGTGCTTTCCAGCTGACACCCTTCAACACAATCAGTGTTGGTTAGATACCTAACTCATACGAAGCTAATTTTACAATTAACAAAATTGTTTGGGTTCGCTTATTAATTCTAAAGACTGCTGTTCAAAATGTCACTTACTCAACTGTTCTATACAGGTTATTTTCCTGATACATTCTTAACTTATTTTCCTGATATTTTCTTAACTGTGTTCTTTATTTTCCTGATACATTCCTAACTTATTTTCCTGATATTTTCTTAACTGTGTTCTTTATTTTCCTGATACATTCCTAACTTATTTTCCTGATATTTTCATAACTGTGTTCTATACAGGTTAAGTAGAGGAAAAGACCCCATATAGACTCCACTTTTCTAATCACCCACCCCCTCCCCCCTCCTGATAAGCTCATGTACGTACGTGAGGCCTAAAAAGGGGCGGGGCAACCACCAAACCCCCCAAAAGGGGCGGGGCAACCCCCCAAACCCCAAAAGGGGGCGTGGCCACCCTGACCCCAAATAGACTCCACTATTCTTGGGGGTGTGGCCACACCTGACCCCAAATCGACTCCACTTGTCTTATCAGCTCATATACGTAGATGACGTGCAAAAGGGGGCGTGGCCCCCCCGACCCCAAATCTACTCCACATTATTGATGAGCTCATGCACGTCCATGAGGTCTGAAAGGGGTGGGGGCGTGGCCACCTGTGACGTCACATAACTCTACGGGAATAAAACCATCCTTTCAACCCCCGACCCCAAATTGACTCCACTTTTCTACCTCCCATGACGTCACATAACTCTTCGGGAATAAAACCATCATTTCAACCCACTGACCCCAAACTGACTCCACTTTCCTAAACCCCCTGTGACGTCACGTAACTCTACGGGAATAAAACCACCATTTCATCCCCCCCCCACCCCAAATTGACTCCACTTTTCCACACCCTGTGATGTCACGTAAATCTACGGGAATAAAACCATCACTTCAACCCCAACCCCAAATTGACTCCACCTCCCTAACCCCCCACCCGGCCCCGTTGACGTCATTGACGTCTCTCTCTCTTCTTCTCTCTCTCGTCTCTCTCTCTCTCTCTCTCTCTCTCTCTCTCTCTCTCTCTCAGCCGTTACATTTTGTTTATATTTACACAGCTGCTTAGATACTCGGAGTATCATGATAAAAGGATATTTGGCGGCTGATTTCAACCTCACGTGAGACATATATTTATCAATTTGATATCTCCCCCAATAACCGACAGGGATGACATTATCCGATGATGAATCACGCACACACACACACACACAAGCCGACTCCACACTCACGTGAGACATATATTTATCAGTCTTAATCTCTATTTTTCCCATGCCAAACTATACCTACCCAAGGACACAGGCACACATTTCAATTTTATGTATTCATAAGTATAATATCGAGTTTGAAAGAGGTTAAATGAAAAATCAAATGACAGACAGAATTGTTATTTTATATTTGTAACCAATGCTAACTTTGCACGAGGAGGTTGATGAAGCCATGGTGAGAGTTCACGTCTTGATGTGACAATCCTTCAAGAGCTAATGACCTATGAAAACCCCCCCAACCCAAGCTCCCTGTATCACAAACACTGATTACAAACTAGTTGTGACGAACCATCAAACTTCCCTCACTCCTAGCCATGATTCACACGAACACGAATAAACAAGCCTTATCATTGCCTCGCGCCAAAGGTCATCCACACACACACACATATGACTCATATATAAATCTTCCACGCATCTTTCCTCCAACAGGGATAAATTCTTTTTCATTATAGCCACGCAACATATTTTACCAATTTTGTTCATTTCATCACTGAATGTAGCTAACACAGGTAAATATTGATTCAACCAAGTCGTGTTAACCCGCCCGCTTTGACCGATGCCACCGGGAAAGATAACATATTTGACATAGTCATACGATGATTCAAAATCAGTATCACTAGGAAAATCCCGCACGGCGTGAACTTCATCTTTGGAATGCAATACTTCATCGAAACACTGTATGTCACACATGATTATTACTTCCCAACTGAACACCATAAATACAACCGACAAGGGAAAATTGATGTTATTCCTTACCCAAAGTGTATAAGAGTAAGTGCAGCTCGCCGACCCTCCATCCCTACAAGTATTTCTCTTGACTGGAACGTCATTTCCCTCCGTCACTATTCAGTAAGTAGCATATAAAACACTTTCCATTTACTTGAACATATAGTAAATATTAAAAACAGCAATAAGATTCATCTGTATACGGAATAGATATTCATATAAAATAATGTACCCGTTGAAAGAAGCGGAATATATAAAACAATCATTATTTCTCCCTTCCAGATATGGGAAATAACTCTAGTAGTGAACTGTCAGCCGACGAAGTAGCCATTACTATTATGGTGTTGGAGCCCCCAACTCATTTATTAGGAAGTTGAAAATGGATCATGACCTTGAAAGAAGAAGAAGAAGTAGCAGGAGATGCAACAACTCCCACTGGCAGCCCACAGCAGTGCAACCCCCGACCAACTTCGCCACCACCCACTACTGAAGGAAACGAGCAACCCGGTGAAGGTATGTAAAACCGATGTGTTATATATTTATTTAATAACAGTTCCTGATTCCATAGAAACACCACTCTTTTTCTCCGTTTCTCTGTTTTTCCTTTCAAATGTATTGTGGGCATAGTAAAAAACACGTATATAATTATTCATAAGGATTTATTGACCACATAAAGACAGTTTACAAATTCAATACACTAATCGATGTCAGACCGCCTCAGCACGCATCCCAATATAACGTCCACGTGTATCCTTATGATAAGCCGAATATTCCGAAAAGTGTTTAAGAGGAAACGACTAAGACGTCTTAGCAGTTTATCACTGACGTTCACCGGTGAATGATTCTCACAGCTCATCCTGAAATAAGTAAAAAAAAGTTATGTGATTCAAGGTGTATGATACATATATAGAATATATCCTTAATAGAATGTAAATGGGGTAAAGTAAAAATCAAAGAAAAATATGCATTTACCTTAGTTGTTTAAGATACGGAGACATTCCTTGTACGTAATAGCACGTTTGACCCCCGACCTCCAATGTGAACATTTAAACTTTTTCAAATATTTAAAATAATATCCCATTATCCAATTATCATTACCTCTCAAACGAGTGAATGAGAATACATTTTGTATTAAGGATAATACTGTTTTCACACCTCGGTGACTCACGCAATGAACAAAAAAACTAACGTAAAGACCACACTTGTACGATTTATCGGGTTGTATTTGTTTTATTAGTCGATAGAGGCTATATTCGGGATGCGCATATATAAATTTAGAAAGTCATTCGAATAAACTTTTGGATTTATACCGTAACTATAAAAAAAGATGACATTTCTAGGTGATTTTTCGACGTAAAAACATACCCAAAGACCAACAATATTAATATCAGTAGACGAAGATAATGTATTAGATATAAAAACTAAAGGTTTAATTCTATTTGCTGGCAATGTCAATAATCCTACTTCATCCGAAGCGAACACACCTTAATATTTAAATCCGGTCACCGAGTGAACCTTTTAAACTTATTTCAATTTCTTTTGTATCCATTCCATTTAACCTCTAACATCACACTGAATAACCCTATCCGCATCCACCGTTAAAATACCCTTGGTATCCCGAAAGGTAAAATAATACAAGGGTTAGGCGTAGCCGTACCCAGCCTGATCGATATTCGCAGGTTTGCCGAAATTTCCACTGACATGGAATTTTCAAAATCTTCCACCACAAAATTAAAGCAGTAAATAGCTCTACCATTTTTAAAACTATCATAAGTGATCAGATTATCACCGCCACCCCCTCTACTTTTCTGCGTCTCATGATATAATTGCATGATGGTATTAGGGAAACTACATTGAATATTATATACAGTATTCCCATTAACGGTAATATGTATATTATTTAAATCGAAAGATTGAAAATATAGGCTATTGGCCGCGTAATCACCTGAAAATGTTTCCATATCAATCATGGCCAATGTGATTTTTTTAGGTATACAACTGTTAAAAGGCTGATCAATTAAAATCGAATTTTCATTTTGCCCAATAACGTATGTCTTGTATAAAGTCTTATCAAATATATATTGTATAGGATTAACTGCTATCTCCTCATTTAAAGCCGACATTGCATTATAATGTGGGGTAACTCTATCGATCCATAATTTAGCCTTTTCTACATTCGGCTATGCTCTGCTTATGTGTTATTACCACCAGTGTGAGGATGCTAGGCGACGTGAATGAAAAAAGTGCTTTTTATGTATGTACTCCACCCACCCTCACTACGATTGACTCGATCTATGACTCCCTGGAGGAGGCTATTGAGTTTATAGCTAATAACTTGGAAGAGAGACTCAACCGTACTGAGGGTTCGGGTTGGTGTATGACCTCGCTGGATAGGGTTGAACTTCATATCACGCGGCGTGAGTTAGTGAATATTAATAACTTTAAGGTGTATCCCAAGGGAGTCTGCGGTAGTGATCAGGTTATCAATATTCAGTCCGGGTACAACTGTGTCAGAAGCGTACGTTGTACTCCGGGATAACCCTCCCACATGTATTAACAACCTCCCTCGTGTCTTAATGAGGAGGATGGGGAGGGGACAATTTAATATCAAACACTCGCCAGACATGCTGTTGACCCATGACTTGCAAAACATTAGAAAAGGGGAATAACCTCAACATATATCTGTATAAATTATGTGAATTAGTCATAGGGAAACAGCGGAAAAAACATTGGACGGTACATCTGGCGAGGAAAGGTGGTAACCCCCAAAGCCCTCATTTGGTCACGTTGTTATTAATCACTGACGCCCACGTCGCATTGATTAAGGATATGTTGGCATTCGTGAAGAAGTTCTGACATGGATTCAAGCAGGGGCGGGGGATTGAGCACGCTGGTGGTATGTGTTACAATTGTTTGACTTTGTTTAATAGTCCCACCATCCGTGAGACACACACTCAGGCCTGTACTGCTCGAACCACTGTCGAATACCCAGAACCCGGCCAATTTAAACAGTTTGCTAAAGTTAAAGCTCTGCAGCCAATCTCGCACATGGCTTTCCTGGATTTTGAGGTGTATAATATTCAACCGAAGACCGGAAAAGACGATCCGAGAATAGTATCTCGGCAGAAAGCTTTCGCTTACTGCTACGTGATCGTTGAAAGTAGAACAGGGGAATATTGTACCCATAGACTAAGTCACGGAGAGAAATGCGTTGATGATTGTTTGCAGAACATGAACCGGAACTGAGCGTTATTGTGTTAACGAATGCGTGCGTATCCTTTACATGACTCCTGAATCCACCCTTAAGTTTGAAGCGAGCACTCATTGCGAAGGATGTAACGTCGAATTCAAGGCTGGAGTCACGAAAATGCGACATCACGCTCATTTTGTGGCACGGGACAACTTTGTGTGTGCACTGTGTCAACAGTGTAATTTGAATATGCAATTTAAGGAGCCAACTTTAACTGTGTTCGTACACAATTTGTCATATGACATCGCCCTGTTCTTGAAAGAGGTTACTCGGCCAGATCGGGCAATCTGAGATTCGTGGATAGCAACAACGTGATTAGAGGGACCCTTTCTAGTCTCGTCTCGAGTAATATCAAACAGAAAAGTTCCCTCGAAATCGCACGTCAGTTGTTAACCAAGTATTCTCAGAATTGTCTCGATTTAGTTTTGGGTACGGGTAAACAGTACTACCCTCATGATTATGTGACGGGTTTCAATATCCTGCGAAAGCCCGGCATCCCTTCTCGAGTGTTTTGATTCGGAACTTACCGGGTAAACCCTTTCCAGTGAGGGCTATGCACACGTGGTCAAGGTTTGGAACGCCGCTAATTACACCAATCTTCTAGATTACACCACTTGTATTTGTTAATGGATGTGGGATTATTAGCCGACGTTTATTTAGCTTGGTGTAAGGCTGCCATGGCGCAATTCGGACTAGACCTGCCCGTTACCTGACTTCTACCTTTCTCTCACTCGATACTTTCCTATATTCCTCTAAAATTCGTCTCCTCATTTCGAATGGTGAACTCTATCAATTAATTTGTAAAATCATCCGCGGTGGGTTTTGTAGTCTAGTTTGAAGGCAATGTGTAGCTAATAATCGAGAGTTAAATCCCAGTTTAAGGGTGGGTGATCCCTCCATCGTATATATTATATGTTGATTTCACCAGTTTGTATCCCACAGTTATGAGTAAATACAAAATGCCCTTGGGTGAAATAACTGAACTTTCCCCTGCCAAATTAGAAAGTTTTGTCGCTAGCGATATTACCGCCATTGATTCACAGGGTGAATACGGTTATTTCATACAGCTCGATACCAAACCAGTTAGACGGGATGTTGCTCTACAGACGGATGATCTCCCTCTCGCCATTCATCACATGAATGTGACTCACCAGGATCTATCGCCCTATAGTAAAAACCTAATGAATAAGTTCAAGGTGAAGCTACCCAAGAAAAATGTTAAGTTGATGGGTACCCATTTACCCATGCATAATCACTTGATCTGTCTTCCCTTATTACAAACTTTGATAAGACTCAGTCTCGAAGTTGATGTAATATGGAAAGTGTACAAATTCAAACAGAATTTTTATTTGAGGGAATATATTCTGGAGAATGCCGATCCGGACAAGAGGAACACCATCAAAATCATAATGAATGATCTTTTCGGTGTCACTATTAAAAATTTATTGAATTATTCTACCCGAACTGTTGTCACCACCGGTGAAGCCTCTCTCCTCAGGAGTGCGTCCAAACACACGTACAAGTCTTTGGAAAAACTGGGTAACGACAGGTACATTACGAACAATTGCAAAGAGTCTGTTATGGCTGAATCCCCGATTTATATCGGTTTCAGTATACTAGACATGGCGAAGGATATGATGCATCGGTTCTATTACGACATTCTTCGAAAGCAGTATGGACACAGATTTCAGCTCCTTTATACCGACACCGACAGCTTGATCTTTTCCCTGGTGACTGATAACCTCAATCGGGAACTGAAGGGTGTACTCAAACCCTACATGGATTTGAGTGATTTCCCCAAAACTCACGAATTGTATGATGAGTCATGTAAGGGGGAACTCGGGTTAGTCAAGGTTGAAATGGGGGCTGAACTCATGAGGGAATTTATCGGTGTTAAACCTAAAGTTTGTTCGTATCTGACGGAAACTAGTCGTAGTAACACCTTGAAAGGTGTACAAAGATGCCGGCAAAAGACCATTCCACATGACCAGTATCGAGCTGTAATTGAAAAGAATGAGATTACTTATACTCGTGTGCACAATTTGCAAAGATTAGGAGGCACGATGTGTCATATGAGCCAACGAAAGGTATCTCTCTGTCCTTTTGAGGATAAGATATATTATGTGACACCTTATAAATCGTTGGCGTATGGACATCCAGACATTGGGGTGGAGGAGGGTATGGCGGAGGAGGGGGAGGGGGAGGAGGAGGAGCTAAAGAGGGCAGTGGTGGCGCCAGTAGTAGCGGCAATCTCTCCAATTTTAAATATCCCCGCTCCTAGCACCTCGAGAATTCCTACTCCTCCTATTCCTCTGACCCTACATCCATCACATCATTTCCCACGGGTGAAAGGATGTTCAAAACGTCGAAGAGAGAGAGAGAGAGAAGAGAGAGAGAGAGAGAGAAAGTCAGAGAAAGTCGATAGAGGATATATTCGGGATGCGCATATATAATATTCCCGTAGAGTTACGCGACGTCACGGGGGTAGAAAAGTGGAGTCAATTTGGGGTCGGGGGTTGAAAGGATGGTTTTGTTCCCGTAGAGTTACGTGACATCACGGGGGGTAGGAAAGTGGCGTCAATTTGGGGTTCGGGGGGGGGGGGGGGGGGGGGGGGGGAGGGAGGGAATGAAATGATGGTTTTATTCCCGTAGAGTTACGTGACGTCCTTACCTTACAGACCTTACATTTCGTTCGGGTTGCCCCAGGTCCCTCAGTGTGAGGCGCCTCTAATGTTTACCAGAGAGTTGCTAGTACATCTTCCGGTATATTTTGCATCTTCCAATCTTGGATGGTCTGGGATGCAGTTTAGATATTTGTCGAGCTTATTCTTAAACACATCTACGCTCACTCCTGATATATTCCTCAGATGAGCTGGCAACGCATTGAATAGACGCTGCATTATCGATGCTGGTGCGTAGTGGATTAATGTTCTGTGTGCTTTCCTTATTTTTCCTGGTATAGTTTTGGGCACTATTAATCTACCTCTGCTTGCTCTTTCTGATATTTTTAGTTCCATGATATTTTCTGTTATTCCTTCTATCTGTTTCCATGCCTGAATTATCATGTAGCGTTCTCTTCTCCTTTCTAGACTATATAATTTTAAGGATTGTAGTCTTTCCCAGTAGTCTAGGTCCTTAACTTCTTCTATTCTAGCTGTAAAGGACCTTTGTACACTCTCTATTTGTGCAATATCCTTTTGATAGTGTGGGTACCATATCATATTGCAATATTCAAGTGGACTACGAACATATGTTTTATAAAGCATAATCATGTGTTCAGCTTTTCTTGTTTTGAAGTGCCGTAACAACATTCCCATTTTTGCTTTACATTTTGCCAACAGAATGGCTATTTGATCATTGCATAACATGTTCCTATTCATCATCACACCAAGGTCTTTAACTGCTTCCTTATTTGTGATTGTCTCATTATTAGGTCCCCTATATGCATATAGCTTCCCTTCTCTGTCTCCATAATTAATTGATTCAAATTTATCAGTTAAATACCATCCTATTTACCTCTGCCCAATCATATACTTTGTTAAGGTCTCTTTGTAGAGCGTTCCTATCTTCATCACAAGTAATTTCTCTGTACTTATTCTTGTGTCATCAGCGAAACTACTCACTACCGAATCCTTAACATTACTGTCTATGTCTTCAATCATAATAACAAACAGTATTGCAGCTAGCACCGTACCTTGTGGCACACCGGATATTACCTTTGGTTTTCATCCGATTTCTCATCGTTTGCAATAACTATCTGTTTTCTGTTGTGTAAAAATTCTTTTTAACCATCTTCCTACTTTATCTACGATATTGTGTTTTCTAATTTTCTTTGCTAATATATTATGGTCTACTTTGTCAAAAGCTTTTGCAAAGTCTAGATAAAACCACATCTGCTTTCATTTCGACTTTTCATATTTTGAATATGTTCTCACGGTGGACTAACAGTTGGGTTTGTGTACTTTTTCCGGGTACGAAACCGTGTTGTCCTATATTAAACAAATTATTTTTTATTAAATGTTTCATAATATTTTTCTTCATTACCCTTTCATACCACTTTCATAATATGTGATGTTAGATCACAGGCCTATAATTACTTGCCTCTAGTCTTGATCCACTTTTGAAAGTAGGGGTGATATATGCTAATTTGTGCTCATCATAAATCTTGCCTGTATCTACACTTTGTTCTTAATAATATTGCAAGTGGCTTTGCGATAGAATGAACTACTTTCTTTAACAAAATAGCAGGGACTCCATCCGGCCTGCAGCAGCAGCTCCATTTTTAATTTCATTAATTGCCTGCACAATATCAGCTTCATTAATTTCTTTATGTCAGCTAAATATTCACTCTTTTCGTCCCTTACTTCTATATCATTATCTTCATTATCTATTCTATGGGTGAATTCTCTCTTATATCGTTCTGCCAGTATGTTGCAAATTTCCTTTTTTCATTCGTTAATCTCCCTTCAATTCTCAGAGGGCCTATTTCTATTCTTCTTTTATTCATCTTCTTCGCATATGAGTATAATAGTTTTGGGGTTTTGCTTGATATTTAATAGGGTTTTTTTCTTCCAAGTCCCGTTTTTCATTTTCTTTTGATTTTATAATCTTTTGTTCTGCATTTTCTATCTTACTTTTTAGTTCTATAACTTTCCATGCATTTTTTTTCTTTTGCAAGACCTTTTTTCCACTTTCTGATTTTCTGGAACAAAGATCCTTCTGTCTCTTGGTATGCATGAATGATGTTTACTTTTCTTCTTCGGTATATATTTATCCACTATTTTCTCCAGTATTTTATATAATATCTCCGTATTTACCCTTATGTCATCACTTACGAAAATATTATCCAATCTTTGTTTAATTCTTCATTAATTTCTGACCACTTTTATATTTTTACTGTAGAAGTTGTATTTTTCCATATCCTTCCCACTTTTTCATTTCTTGCTTATCTCTATTTTCACTTGCTTTGGAAATGAAACTGTTAATTCTATGACATTATGATCTGAAATACTCGCATTATAAAACTATTATTTCTTTAACATAATTCATCTCGTTCACAAATACTAGGTCTAAAGTATTTTCCTTTCTTGTTGGCAGGTGATTTATTTGTTGAATGTTGTATTACCATATCTAATAGCTTTTCAAATTGCCTCTTATCTTCTGCACTACTATTACTCTCTTTTTTTATAGTATAAGTACAACCACAGTCTCCTATTCGTTCTTTCCATTCTACGAAAGGAAAGTTAAAGTCACCAGATAGGAGAATAGTCCAGTCCTTGTGATTTCTACATATATCATCCAATTTTTCAATTATTAAGTCAAACTCTTTAGTATTAGGAGGTCTATATATTACTATGTTCATCAATTTTTCAGATTCAAATTCTACCGCTATTAGTTCACATTCTTGAGTTACTATATTTCTCATATATTTTTCCTTGTTTTTTTGTCTTTCCCATATATTGCGGTTCCCCCTTGATTCCTATTTTTTCTATCTGATCTATAAGTTTGGAACCCTTTTATTTGATCATCATTCCCAGTCTCTGGGATACCAGGTTTCACTTTATATTCATTATATCTATTTTCTTTTCATTTTGGGTTAGTTCTTTCTAAGTACTCTATTTTTCTTTTTGAGTTACTCGTAACTAAACCCTGCGCATTCATCACTATGATGGTTTGCGTGTTTTCTCCTTCATTTAATATTGGTAGTAATAAGGATTTTCCCATGTCTCTTTCCTGTTCTGGTATGTTGTTCTTTTTTTCATTTCCAGAAATTCTGACATTAAAAAATCCAACTTTTCCATAATATTTGATCTTCCTTCATCATAATTATTCATTTTGTGGTCTGAATCTGCAATTTTCTCCGTTTCTGCCAATATCCTCTTGCATAATAAATACAGTTATTATCTCTTGGGTAGAATTTCGGAGCTGATGCTTTGAAATTTTTTGCTGACACCTCTGCATATCTCATTGGTGGTTTGCTTTTCTCTTTTACCTGATATTCTTGATTTGCTCTCTTTTTTTTGTTTCTTTCTTATTTTGGATTTTATTACTTGGTTGGTTATTTATTTGATTATGATTCATGGCTACAGGGTGCATATATTTGCATTTTTTGTCGAACTTACATCCTTTTCCATTCTTTTAGGTTTTTACATATTTTTTGGATGCAGATCTCTGCAATCATCCCCATAGCCATCTAAGTATGCACATTTACCATATATTTCATAGTTTTTGACATACCTTAGGATGTTTGTAGTAACATCTTTCTCCAAATCTGCAATTCCCTCTTTTTCAAAAGGTTGCAGATTTTGTCTTTCTTGTCTATTTTTTCCTCTTTCCCGTCATTGTGTAGAGTCTGGGTAGAGCCTCTTCGGGATTTGCTTTTCTGTTGTCATATCGTAATTTATTTCTTCGTAGGTATGCTGCTTTATTGCCTCATATGTAGTATCAATGAGTATCTCTGCATCCATACTTTTATCTTGTTCTTTGTTTTCCTTATTTTTTTCTGTCATTTCATTTTTGTTTACTTCTCTTCCGTTTTCCTCTTCTTCTTTTTCTTCTTCTTCTTCCTCTTCTCTTCTCCTCAACTATTTGTACTTCAATCTTGATTTAATAACATTGTCTATCCATGTAGACATGTTGAACAAAAAAATTCCTTGTATCTTTTCTCAAATCTTGCATTACCTCAGCACACTGTGGATGGGTCGGAATGTTGCATGCAGCACATTTTCTGATTAGGTTTTGTGGATTGACTATGCTATACCAAACCTTACACAGTTTGCATGCTTTTGGCATTCTTTTTCCTAATGCATCAATTAGGATATTCACAAGATTCACCTTATTCATTTTCTTTGTCGGAATATGTTGGTTTATGTATATTTTCTTTATGAGTCTCTTGACCACTTGGATTTTATTTGGAACTTCTTCAATTATTTTCAAGATGTTTTCATTAGATTTGTTCCAGTTTGAAGGATTATATCCTTCTAATATATCTATGAATGCTTTTGTATCTTTTTGGTTAGGACTGTTGCTGATTTCATAGATGAGAAATGCCAGTTCCCTTCCTGCTACCTCATCGTAGCAGGGGGTAGGGAAGTGGAGTCAATTTGGGGTCGTGGGTTCAAATGATGGTTTTATTCCTCTAGAGTTATGTGACGTCACAGGGGGTACAAAAGTGGAGTCAATTTGGGGTTGGGGGGATGAAAATGGTGGTTTTATTCCCGAAGAGTTATGTGACGTCACAGGGGGTACAAAAGTGGAGTCAATTTGGGGTTGGGGGGATGAAATGGTGGTTTTATTCCCGAAGAGTTATGTGACGTCACGGGGGTAGGAAAGTGGAGTCAATTTGGGGTCGGGGGGGGGGGGGGGGGGGGTTGACATGGTGGTTTTATTCCCGAAGAGTTCATGACGTCACATGGGTAGGGAAGTGGAGTCAATTTGGGGTCGGGGGGTGAAATGATGGTTTTATTCCCGTAGAGTTACATGACGTCACAGGGTTAGAAAAGTGGAGTCAATTTGGGGTCGGTGG
The DNA here is from genome assembly GCF_015104395.2 of Macrobrachium nipponense. NCBI lineage: Eukaryota > Metazoa > Arthropoda > Malacostraca > Decapoda > Palaemonidae > Macrobrachium > Macrobrachium nipponense. The sequence goes on along the minus strand of NC_061109.1, from coordinate 109,227,675 downwards.
TGGGGGGTTGAAATGATGGTTTTATTCCCGTACAGTTACGTGACGTCACAGGTGGCCACGACCCCACCCCTTTTGGACCTCATGGACGTGCATGAGCTCATCAATAATGTGGAGTCGATTTGGGGTCTGGGGGGCCACGCCCCCTTTTGCACGTCATCTATGTATATGAGCTGCTAAAACAAGTGGAGTCGATTTGGGGTCAGGGGTGTCCACGCCCCCCAGAATAGTGGAGTCTATTTGGGGTAAGGGTGGCCACGCCCCCTTTTTGGTGTTTGGGGGGTTGCCCCGCCCCTTTTGGGGGGTTTGGGGGGTTGCCCCGCCTCTTTTTAGGCCTCACGTACGTACATGAGCTTATCAGGAGGGGGGAGGGGGCGGGTGATTAGAAAAGTGGAGTCTATATGGGGTCTTTTCCTCTACTAGGTTATTTTCCTGATACTTTCTTAAATGTTTTATAGAGGTTATTTTTCTGATATATAGTCATTAGAATAAATACCAGGTAACCATTATCCATAACAAGTGAATCTGAAGTATCTGACACGGGCGCTTTATCGGGTACGGGGGAAAAAAATAAGGGAACAAAGGAATACTGACAATACAGAAAGAAAACAGACATGTAGACGTAAACAGAAATACAGAAAAATTATGGAAAACGCAGCTTTAATGAATAAAACCCTCAAGGTTGAGATATCAACCCTGTAACAGTGCATACACATTTGAAAACGCATAGGATGATAGCTAAATAGATACGCATATATCACTCACAAGATAAACACCAGTTTTGTATATCTTTCTATCAAGGCGTTAAAATCCATGCTAATATGTTAAGGGGGCTGTTAATATCCCTCTAGATCAGAAGTGATGACGAAAATGAAAAAAGGTACAAAGGTTAAATGGAGGTTATTGTTGTTCAGAAATGATGCTCTCTCTCTCTCTCTCTCTCTCTCTAGATTAACATGTAAACGTACGCAAATTGCTCTCTCCTCCTTCTACCACCTCAGCTTTCTGTTTAATAAGAAGGATTTTCAAGGTCATATTACAAACTGTACAAATCCAAGGTGGTTTCGTGCACGCTATGAAAACGGTCCAACTGTGGAAGCCAGGCACAAATGTTCTCAACAAATGCTTGCTTTGAGAAACTGAAGTCTCATTATCTTAATTTTGAATGCGTTTCCGTCTTTAAAGACTGCTTTTAATTCATAACGAACACACTCACACGACAAAGGAACAACAGATGCAAGTGGAAAGTGTCATGAATGAATTTGTAAGGCTGATGTTTAAGACATAATCCCGTTTAGAGAGTGCAGAGAAACTGTATTGAAAATAACCTGACTGAGTTTGTAAGATGATGACGTTCCGAATTAATTAGAGGAAGATTAGGGTTATGTGGTTAAATGGAATCCAAGACGAAGGAATGCCCAAGTTGATGGTGAAGGAATGGAAGTGGTCGACTCGTATTTATATCAGTTCTCGTGCTTTTGGTTTGCATTTTTGATATTATATAGAGCTCGTTCTCACTGGAGAACACACATAGCTGGAAATTGGGTCTTCATACAGTTACACAAAATGTAAAAACTGGCTTTAAAATCACGTGAATTTTGTGAAGGTCACTCAGAAAACCACTCAAGTTAAACCACACAAATCCGGAATGATTCTGAAATTCTGACTAAAATATCATTTTTTATATCCATTTTTTTTTCATATGAACGATAGATACCTTTTGAATAATGTCTAGTACTCTCACAGCTACCCATGAAGTATCACTTATGCGTATATTGTGTATTTACAGGTATTTTGCAAAAAATATATGGTCATAAGTTTTTTATCTTTTTTTTCCTCGGTTGGTATAAATCTTTGAGCAATACGAGTCTGACATCTAATATGACATATAAACTTTATGAACTACCATAACAAAAAGGTTTTCAATTTATACTTCACCGATAAAATGTTTCTTTTCAAAATCCTAATACAGACAAGCACGCAGTTTTGTAGAGCAGGCAACTCTTTCAGACCGATGTTGTGCATACGTAATTTTCAATTTAAATCAAATGAGCGGATCTAATTCAAATTGCGCTTTTCAATTGGTTTGCGTTTCATCATAAAATACAGTATAGTTTCATATATTACATGTTAGTTTACAATTTCATGTTAAGTGCCGTGCTTATCCTGTAAACGCCAGAATTCACTGTATTAGTTTATAAATTTCAAGGCAATTTCCTTTGTTCTGTTGTGTTAATTTTACCATTCGCCAGTCTTTTGTCCATATGAGCAGCCAGCTAATACGTAGTGCTGATGTTACAGTAAACCACCCTTCATTGTTGTACACTAAACTACCTTTATGCTAGCATGGGCTCTTGCTCCTGCGAAACTCATTGATAAATCTTTATGTTTGGTTTAGTTTTTTAGACTGAGCCGGCCTAGCGTAAACCTTTGTACTCTGGCAACCAACGTTAGCTTTCATAACAGCTTAGGCCTTAGGAAGATAATAGTTTTAGTCTCCGAATGCCTAGTAGAGGCCAGTGAGCTGCGTCTAGGTCTGTGCTTTCCTCTCTCTCTCTCTCTCTCTCTTCGTCGTGAACTGTTATTTGTTTGATGCTTACGCACTAGTAGATGTATCCATTGATTGTAGCTCTGCATAGAAGTTGAGCCGCCGGCTTCGAAATCTAAGAAAATACGCAACAACGAATACCAGAATCAGGAAACAGCAACAAAAGTGAAATATACAATAAACGTAACGGAAACAAATAACGTTCTTACGATTCACAAGACTACCATTAAGCCACAAATATAGTCTAAAAACCGAATCCTCAAAGCTTTGGGAACAACTTTAGCCAAAAAGGAATTCAATCTCGATAGCCGAGTGTGATCAAGGTCTGTCGTTCTTTCCGTTGCAACCCAGGTTCGAATCCTACCCGGCGCTGAGCCACTTACCAACTTCTCAATTGTAATTCCCTCATGTGTAAGTTATTGCTAAAGTAAAGAAAATTTAATAGTTAACGATATAAGGGTTTAATACTTGTGAGTATACGCAAGTTACGCGAGGAAGTTACAAAAATAAAATTCGTCACTCAACTCTCTAGGTCTATACTTCTCTGGGCAAGTTATTCGTTTTCCTCTCTCAAAGTCAATGCTACAGCAGCTTTAGCCTTGATAATGAAATAGAGATGACCAACCTTGCCAAACCAGCAACCTGAGATGCAGATCCAGATTCTCGAAGTTGCAAAACCAGTTTTTTTTTTATCTGAAATTTTGTTGCTCAGCAACGCGTTTCGGACGAAAGGCTGTCAACACACGTGACACTTAAGAACTATTTCATTTTCTTTTTTTCTTTTATTTGAGATTAAATGAGAGATGATTGTAGTCAATGTTTTCTAATGTAGTTTTACAGCAACGAAATAAAAAGGTAGGAGCAAATACTATCTGTTCTATAGTCAATGTTTCTAATGTAGTTTTACAGCAAACGAAATAAAAAGGTAGGAGCAAATACTATATGTTTCTATAGTCAGTTCTATAGTCAATGTTTCTAATGTAGTTTTACAGCAACGAAATAAAAAAAGGTAGGAGCAAATACTATATGTTCTATAGTCAATGTTTCTAATGTAGTTTTACAGCAACGAAATAAAAAGGTAGGAGCAAATACTATATGTTCTATAGTCAATGTTTCTAATGTAGTTTTACAGCAACGAAATAAAAAGGTAGGAGCAAATACTATATGTTCTATAGTCAATGTTTCTAATGTAGTTTTCTACAGCAACGAAATAAAAAGGTAGGAGCAAATACTATATGTCCTATAGTCAATGTTTCTAATGTAGTTTTACAGCAACGAAATAGAAAGGTAGGAGCAAATACTATATGTTCTATAGTCAATGTTTCTAATGTAATTTTACAGCAACGAAATAAAAAGGTAGGAGCAAATACTATATGTTCTTGAAGCAGTAATTACGTAAATATGTAGCTTGAATACGAATTTGGGACATTTTCTTTGCAAAACTGCTTAAAGAAAAATGTTCACCCGTTGATATTTAGATTAAGTGAAAATTCTTCAATATTTATGCAGGTACATATACGCTCGTGAACATCCTCAAACATACAGGCAAACTATGCTGATAATAACAATATCACTCGACATCAGGAATGCACTGGCATGGATAGACTATAAGAAAGCCTTCGACATGATACCACACACATGGCTAATAGAATGCCTGAAAATATATGGGGCAGAGGAAAACACCATCAGCTTCCTCAAAAATACAATGGCGCAACTGGAATACAATACTTACAAGCTCTGGAATAAGACTAGCATAGGTTAATATCAGGAGAAGGATCTTCCAGGCCGACTCACTGTCCCCACTACTCTTCGTAGTAGCCATGATTCCCATCACAAAAAGTACTACAGAAGATGGATGCCGGTTACCAACTCAAGAGGCAACAGAATCAACCATCTGATGTTCATGGACGACATCAAGCTGTATGGTAAGAGCATCAAGGAAATAGATACCCTAATCCAGACTGTAAGGATTGTATCTGGGGACATCAGGATGGAGTTTGGAATAGAACAAAAAAAAAAAAAAAAAAAAAAAAAAAAAAAAAAAAAAATAAAAAAAAGCAAAAAAAAAAAAAAAAAAATGGCGCCTTAGTCAACATACAAAAAGGCAAAGTAACGAGAAATGAAGGGATAAAGCTACCAGATGGGAGCAACATCAAACACATAGATGAGACAGGATACGAATACCTGGGGAATAAAGGAAGGGGAGGGGGGGGGGATATAAAACACCAAGAGATGAAGGACACGATCAGGAAAGAATATATGCAGAGACTCAAGGCGATACTCAAGTCAAAACTCAAACGGCGGAAATATGATAAAAAGCATAAACACATGGGCAGTGCCAGTAATCAGATACAGCGCAGGAATAGTGGAATGGACGAAGGCAGAACTCCGCAGCATAGATCAGAAATTTTACTGATGTTATTTCCCATGATAATCTCTTTCCCAATATTCAAACTTGGTTTTCAGAAAAAGAAATGATTTCTTATTTATCTTATTCTTCTTATAATAATAATAATAATAATAATAATAATAATAATAATAATAATAATAATAATAATAATAATAATAATATGGCACCGTGGCAGAGTGGGTTAGGTCGTCAATCGACTGGTTAAGCAACATTGGGGCTGGTCAGTCGTTGGATGGGTGACCGCTCTCCTTGGCGTTGATTCCTTGGGAAAGGATCTTTACCATAATTTCCTCATCTACTCAGCTGTAAATGAGTACCTATCCCTGAAGAGGTAGGGTCCAGCTATGGGTTCAAATAGCAAAAAAACTCAGCAATGATGTCAAGAATGAGGAATAAACGACAACGACGTAAATGGAACCATCTGGCAACAGAAGAGCTTCGTCCGGCAGCCAGGTATTCAACCCAATTGAAGGGAAAGACGGTCAGGATACTTGGAGGTCGTCATCCAGCAACTGACTACCACAACGACAGTAACCATTCGCCAGAGATTGGAGCTACAGAAGCAAACCAAAGGAAGAAATGGACAAGAGAAGGAAAATCAAGGTTAAATATGGAGATGCTACATCAGAAGCAACCCGACGGAGAGAGGATATAGAAGAAGGTTTGGTCAAACATCTGGAATGAGAGAATAACACCCCCCAAACAGAGCAGAGGCTGGCAGACCAAGTAAGGAACATGAAAAAAAAGACTGGCTCTCCCCAACAGAAAGAGAAGAACTGGAAAGGGAAATGTCACACGACAACGAACTTACACGAAGACGAACTGAGAGACGATGCCACACAAGACGAAACATGGATGATGAGGTATCAAACAACGACACACGAAGAAAAACCGACGAAGTAACAGAGAGGACGGAATGGGTAGAAAAGATTAGACAATGGATGGAGCCAGATACAGAGAACAAAGATCCCTTCCATGAAAGCCTACAACGCCAAGAAATTAAGGGAGAAAACAAGTGAGGTCAATGAAATAATGGGCATAATACACACCACCAGTATCACAGAAAACATAACTGGCATATGCAGGAGCAAGATTAGTAGCAGAACTGATGGGGGATACGAACACCAACACACCAGCACAACCAACCCAACAGAAACCAAAACAGCAACCTCCTTGGAAAAGGCGCCTGGAAAAAGCAAATCATGGTGATGAGATCTGACTTGAGTAAACTGAAAGAGATGGCAGAAAAAAGGCTAAGAAGCAAGAAAACAAGGGAGGAACTCAACGAGAAATACAAAGTACAACACAATAGAAGATGTAAAACAGAGGCTTAAGGCCAAAGCACATAATATATCCAACGGTACATGAACAGGAATAAGGGATACCAACAGAACAAGCTATTCGGAACCAACCAGAAAAGACTATACAGCCAACTAAGAGGGGAAGACAACCACCCAGAAATTCTTGAAGCCGAACCAAGTAAGAGACTCTGGGAAAAACTATGGAGCAATCTGGTATCACAACAACATGCAACAATGGCTCCAGGAAGTCAAGGAAGAAGAAACAGGGAGAATAAAACAAAGATTCACAGAGATCACGACAGACACAGTCAGACACCAAAATAAAGATGCCAAACTGGAAAGCCCCAGGTCCCGATGAAAGTCCATGGATACTGGCTCAAAATGTTCAAGGCCCTACACCCACGAATAGCAGAACAAACTCCAGCATGGTATCTCAAGTCACCATGCACCGAAATGGATGACCACAGGAAGGACATCCTTAGTACAAAAAGACAAGAGTAAGGGAAATATAGCCAGTAACTACAGGCCTATCACCTGCATACCAATAATGTGAAGTTTACTAACAGGTATCATCAGTGAAAGGCTATACAACTACCTAGAGGAGACAAAAACACCATCCCCCACCACAGAAAGGCTGCAGAAGGAAGTGTAGGGGCACAAAAGACCAGCTCCTGATAGACAAAATGGTAATGAAGAACAGTAGGAGAAGGAAAACCAACCTAAGCATGGCATGGATAGACTATAAGAAAGCCTTCGACATGATACCACACACATGGCTAATAGAATGCTGAAAATATATGGGGCAGAGGAAAACACCATCACGCTTCCTCAAAAATACAATGCGCAACTGGAATACAATACTTACAAGCTCAGGAATAAGACTAGCAGAGGATAATATCAGGAGAGGGATATTCCAGGGAGACTCACTGTCCCCACTACTCTTCGTAGTAGCCATGATTCCCATGACAAAAGTACTACAGAAGATGGATGCCGGGTACCAACTCAAGAAAAGAGGCAACAGAATTAACCATCTGATGTTCATGGACGACATCAAGCTGTATGGTAAGAGCAATCAAGGAAATAGATACCCTAATCCAGACTGTAAGGATTGTATCTGGGACATCAGGATGGAGTTTGGAATAGAAAAATGTGCCTTAGTCAACATACAAAACGGCAAAGTAACAAGAACTGAAGGGATAAGGCTACCAGATGGGAGCAACATCAAACACATAGATGAGACTGGATACAAATACCTGGGAATAATGGAAGGAGGGGATATAAAACACCAAGAGATGAGGACACGATCAGGAAACGAATATATGCAGAGACTCAAGGCGATACTCAAGTCAAAACTCAACGGCGGAAATATGATAAAAGCCATAAACACATGGGCAGTGCCAGTATCAGACTACAGTGCAGGAATAGTGAATGGACAAAGGCAGAACTCCGCAGCATAGATCAGAAAACCAGGAAACATATGACAATACACAAAGCACTACACCCAAGAGCAAATAGGACAGACTATACATAACACGAAAGGAAGGAGGGAGAGGACTACTAATTATACAGGACTGCATCAACATCGAGAACAGAGCACTGGAGCAATATCTGAAAACCAGTGAAGACGAGTGGCTAAAGAGTGATGGACGAAAGACTAATAAAAGTAGACGAAGACCCCAGAAATATACAGAGACAGGAGAATGACAAATAGAACAGAGGACTGGCACAACAAACCAATGCACGGACAATACATGAGACAGACTAAAGAACTAGCCAGCGATGACACGTGGCAACGGCTACAGAAGGGAGAGCTAAAGAAGGAAACTGAAGGAATGATAACAGCGGCGCAAGATCAGGCCCTAAGAACCAGATATGTTCAAAGAACAATAGACGGAAATAACATCTCTCCCACTATGTAGGAAGTGCAATACGAAAAATGAAACCATAAAAACACATAGCAAGCGAATGTCCGGCACTTGCACAGAACCAGTACAGAGGCATGATTCAGTTGCAAAAGCTCCACTGGAGCCTGTGCAAGAAACATCAGCTACCTTGCAGTAATAAGTGGTACGAGCACCAACCTGAAGGAGTGATAGAAAACGATCAGGCAAAGATCCTCTGGACTATGGTATCAGAAACAGATAGGGTGATATGTGCAAATAGACCAGACGTGACGTTGATTGACAAAATCAAGAAGAAAGTATCACTCATTGATGTCGCAATACCATGGGACACCATAGTTGAAAGAGAAAGAGAGGGAAAAAAATGGATAAGTAATCAAGATCTGAAAAGAGAAATAAGAAGGATATGGGATATGCCAGTGGAAATTGTACCATAATCATAGGAACACTAGGCACGAACGATCCCAAGATACCTGAAAAGGAATCTAGAAAAACTAGAGGCTGAAGTAGCTCCAGGACTCATGCAGAAGAGTGTGATCCTAGAAACGGCGCACATAGTAAGAAAAGTGATGGACTCCTAAGGAGGCAGGATGCAACCCGGAACCCACACTATAAATACCACCCAGTCGAATTGGAAAGACTGTGATAGAGCAAAAAATAAAAAAATTAAAATTAAAAATATATATAATAATAATAATAATAATAATAATAATAATAATAATAATAATAATAATAATAATAAAATATGATAATAATAATAATAATAATAATAATAATAATAATAATAATAATAATAATAATAATAATAATAATAATAATATATGATAATAATAATAATAATAATAATAATAATAATAATAATAATAATAATAATAATAATAATAATAATAATAATAACAACAACAACAACAACAACACAACAACACACGATAGAGCCAAAAATATTACACAACGTAATATCAGCATATAATGTCAAAATTATTGACTGCATGATAACATCATCCCTCACGTACACGGTAACCTTGGGCTACTGGGCAAGGGCCTAATATGCATTGTTTATATAAACTCGTAAATAAGCAGATAAGCAAGTGTTCACATAAATATTCAGAATTACCAAATATTCACATACCATTATAATAACGTTATTTATGTGCTGATATTTACTTACACCAAGCCGACAGGCCAACATCTTGCGAATCCTCAACTGAAAAAGTTGGCTATGAGCACTAAACATAAAACAAAGTAAACGGAAAAGAATCATTACAAAATGAGAAGTTAATTAGGCAAAGAATGTTGACAAATCAATAAAACAAAATATATGAACAAAATGAAGCACTGAAAATTTGAGGTAAACGTGTAATCTCTTTTTCCCTCATCGCTAATATATATAATACATTTTAAATGTAGATAACGCTGTCAGTTCCGACTCCACAGTTTTGGAATATTTTGAATGAAATAACTTATGACCAAATACGGAAAAGAGTTAATTCTACCTCATCGAAATACCGACCCGACCTTTTGTTGTCAACCATCGTTATGCAAAGTGTGAAAATTACTTGCACGAAATATGCATGTGGTAGCATGCAGAGAGAGAGAGAGAGAGAGAGAGAGAGAGAGAGAGAGAGAGAGAGAGAGAGAATGGATGGAAGAGGGATGTATGAGTTTTAGGGCAAAAGCCCGGG
>NC_061109.1:109119235-109217336 GCF_015104395.2 Macrobrachium nipponense | reverse complement strand
AATGATTCTGAAATTTCTGACTAAAATATCATTTTTTTATATCCATTTTTTTTTCATATGAACGATAGATACCTTTTGAATAATGTCTAGTACTCTCACAGCTACCCATGAAGTATCACTTATGCGTATATTGTGTATTTACAGGTATTTTGCAAAAAATATATGGTCATAAGTTTTTTATCTTTTTTTTCCTCGGTTGTATATCTTTGAGCAATTACGAGTCTGACATCTAATATGACATATAAACTTTATGAACTACCATAACAAAAAGGTTTTCAAGGTTTTCAAAATTTATACTTCACCGATAAAATGTTTCTTTTCAAAATCCTAATACAGACAAGCACGCAGTTTTGTAGAGCAGGCAACTCTTTCAGACCGATGTTGTGCATACGTAATTTTCAATTTAAATCAAATGAGCGGATCTAATTCAAATTGCGCTTTTCAATTGGTTTGCGTTTCATCATAAAATACAGTATAGTTTCATATATTACATGTTAGTTTACAATTTCATGTTAAGTGCCGTGCTTATCCTGTAAACGCCAGAATTCACTGTATTAGTTTATAAATTTCAAGGCAATTTCCTTTGTTCTGTTGTGTTAATTTTACCATTCGCCAGTCTTTTGTCCATATGAGCAGCCAGCTAATACGTAGTGCTGATGTTACAGTAAACCACCCTTAATTGTTGTACACTAAACTACCTTTATGCTAGCATGGGCTCTTGCTCCTGCGAAACTCATTGATAAATCTTTATGTTTGGTTTAGTTTTTTAGACTGAGCCGGCCTAGCGTAAACCTTTGTACTCTGGCAACCAACGTTAGCTTTCATAACAGCTTAGGCCTTAGGAAGATAATAGTTTTAGTCTCCGAATGCCTAGTAGAGGCCAGTGAGCTGCGTCTAGGTCTGTGCTTTCCTCTCTCTCTCTCTCTCTCTCTTCGTCGTGAACTGTTATTTGTTGATGCTTACGCACTAGTAGATGTATCCAGATTGTAGCTCTGCATAGAAGTTGAGCCGGCTTCGAAATCTAAGAAAATACGCAACAACGAATACCAGAATCAGGAAATAGCAACAAAAGTGACATATACAATAAACGTAACGGAAACAAATAACGTTCTTACGATTCACAAGACTACCATTAAGCCACAAATATAGTCTAAAAACCGAATCCTCAAAGCTTTGGGAACAACTTTAGCCAAAAAGGAATTCAATCTCGATAGCCGAGTGTGATCAAGGTCTGTCGTTCTTTCCGTTGCAACCCAGGTTCGAATCCTACCCGGCGCTGAGCCACTTACCAACTTCTCAATTGTAATTCCCTTCATTTGTAAGTTACTCTAGTTAAAGAAAATTTAATAGTTAACGATATAAGGGTTTAATACTTGTGAGTATACGCAAGTTACGCGAGGAAGTTACAAAAATAAAATTCGTCACTCCAACTCTCTAGGTCTATACTTCTCTGGGCAAGTTATTTGTTTTCCTCTCTCAAAGTCAATGCTACAGCAGCTTTAGCCTTGATAATGAAATAGAGATGACCAACCTTGCCAAACCAGCAACCTGAGATGCAGATCCAGATTCTCGAAGTTGCAAAACCAGTTTTTTTTTTATCTGAAATTTTTGTTGCTCAGCAACGCGTTTCGGACGAAAGGCTGAACAACACACGTGACACTTGAATTATTTCACTTTCTTTTTTTCTTTTATTTGGAGATTAAATGAGAGATGATATAGTCAATGTTTCTAACTGTAGTTTAACAGCAACGAAATAAAAAGGTAGGAGCAAATACTATATGTTCTTGAAGCAGTACGTAAGGTAGCTTGAATACGAATTTGGGAAATTTTCTTTGCAAAACTGCTTAAAGAAAAATGTTCACCGATATTTAAAGTTGGTGAAAATTCTTCAATATTTATGCAGGTACGTATACGCTCGTGAACATCTTCAAACATACAGGCAAACTATGCTGATAATAACAATATCACTCGACATCAGGAATGCACCGTAATAATAATAATAATAATAATAATAATAATATAATAATAATAATAATAATAATAATAATAATAATAATAATAATAATAATAACTAATAAAATCACTGTAAGTGCAACGTTGGCCGTTGCCAATGTGTTGCAAGTGAACTATTATATTAATATATATATATATATATATATTAATATATATATATATATATATTATATATATATATATATATATTGTATGAACAAAGGCTAATGGCATGGCTACCTACTGAGGGATTAACCCAAAGAAACGACGGAGATATGATATATTCCGGACAGTCATGTGTACAGGAAAAGGAATAAAAAGTGTGGGTACAGGAAGAGCCCTAGACGGATCCAACAACTTCGTGGGTGTAGCGTCTCTACGGGGTGGTAAGTACCCTTTGCCGTACTTATGCCATCCTTTACCATACTACATAATGCACCTTGTCCTAGGAATCGGAGTTAATGAGCCTTGGAAGCTTCGTGGGTTCGTAGGCATTCTAACTTTGACGCTCACACCGATGTTTTTTTCTTTTTAAACATACCAAACGGGCAATGGTGGCTAAAATATTACCGGTCATTGCATTACCGGGTTTGATAGACTTCGCAAGTTAACAGATAGCATAAACTGAGGGACCAATGCCAGTTACACTTATAAAGCTAGCTCTAAATCCTCGGTTAAGAAATACTTCTTGATATATCGTCTCTCCCTTATTCATTGATGATTCACAAAACTTGACAAATGTTCGTGACTAAATTACAAATATACACTGAATGGCGAAAGGACGTAAAGTCCTTAATCATCTCAGATATTTCACAGAAATCGTTTACTAGAAAAGTTTCTCCTAAATTCCATTATAAATAATACTGCAGTCACGGAATTTATTTTAACACTAAAAGAAGGAACGAATGTGACAAAATATTTAAGGATTTTTTTTTTAACGCTAGTTTGGCTTCCATATTCCAAACTCAATCATTACACTTATACATCAACCTGTGTCATTTAAGTTGCTCTGTTTATGATCGCCTTAATTTGAGAGAGAGAGAGAGAGAGAGAGAGAGAGAGAGAGAGAGAGAGAGAGAGAGAGAGAGAGAGAGAATACGTTAAATAATTTTACTGATGTTATTTCCCATGAGAATCTCTTTCCAAATATATTCAACTTGGTTTTCAGAAAAAGAAATGATTTCTTATTTATCTTATTCTTATAATAATAATAATAATAATAATAATAATAATAATAATAATAATAATAATGGATGCCGGGTACCAACTCAAGAAAAAGAGGCAACAGAATCACCATCTGATGTTCATGGACGACATCAAGCTGTATGGTAAGAGCATCAAGGAAATAGATTCCCCTAATCAGACTGTAAGGATTGTATCTGGGGACATCAGGATGGAGTTATTTTGGAATAGAAAAATGCGCCTTAGTCAACATACAAAAAGGCAAATGTAACGAGAACTGAAGGGATAAAGCTACCAGATGGGAGCAACATCAAACACATAGATGAGACAGGATACAAATACCTGGAATAATGGAAGGAGGAGATATAAAACACCAAGAGATGAAGGACACGATCAGGAAAGAATATATGCAGAGACTCAAGGCGATACTCAAGTCAAAACTCAACGCCGGAAATATGATAAAAGCCATAAACACATGGGCAGTGCCAGTAATCAGATACAGCGCAGGAATAGTGGAATGGACGAAGGCAGAACTCCGCAGCATAGATCAGAAAACCAGGAAACATATGACAATACACAAAGCACTACACCCAAGAGCAAATACGGACAGACTATACATAACACGAAAGGAAGGAGGGAGAGGACTACTAAGTATAGAGGACTGCGTCAACATCGAAAACAGAGCACTGGGGCAATATCTGAAAACCAGTGAAGACGAGTGGCTAAAGAGTGCATGGAAGAAGGACTAATAAAAGCAGACGAAGACCCAGAAATATACAGAGAGGCAGGAGAAAGACAGAAAGAACAGAGGACTGGCACAACAAACCAATGCACGGACAATACATGAGACAGACTAAAGAACTAGCCAGCGATGACACATGGCAATGGCTACAGAGGGGAGAGCTCAAGAAGGAAACTGAAGGAATGATAACAGCGGCACAAGATCAGGCCCTAAGAACCAGATATGTTCAAAGTACGATAGACGGAAATAACATCTTCTCCCCTATGTAGGAAGTGCAATACGAAAGTGAAACCATAAACCACATAGCAAGTGAATGCCCGGCACTTGCACAGAACCAGTACAAAAAGAGGCATGATTCAGTAGCAAAAGCCCTCCACTGGAGCCTGTGCAAGAAACATCAGCTACCTTGCAGTAATAAGTGGTACGAGCACCAACCTGAAGGAGTGATAGAAAACGATCAGGCAAAGATCCTCTGGGACTATGGTATCAGAACGGATAGGGTGATACGTGCAAACAGACCAGACGTGACGTTGATTGACAAGGTCAAGAAGAAAGTATCACTCATTGATGTCGCAATACCATGGGACACCAGAGTTGAAGAGAAAGAGAGGGAAAAAATGGATAAGTATCAAGATCTGAAAATAGAAATAAGAAGGATATGGGATATGCCAGTGGAAATCGTACCCATCATCATAGGAGCACTAGGCACGATCCCAAGATCCCTGAAAAGGAATCTAGAAAAACTAGAGACTGAAGTAGCTCCAGGACTCATGCAGAAGAGTGTGATCCTAGAAACGGCACACATAGTAAGAAGAGTGATGGACTCCTAAGGAGGCAGGATGCAACCCGGAACCCCACACTATAAATACCACCCAGTCGAATTGGAGGACTGTGATAGAGCAAAAAAAAAAAAAAATAATAATAATAATAATAATAATAATAATAATAATAATAATAATAATAATAATAATAATAATAGTAGTAGGGAAAAACTCTCTATCACAAGAGTATATATAAAGTTCTAAAGGGTCCACAATAATACAAAGTGTAAAAACGTGTATAATTTTGAAGACTACAAAATTATACACGGACTTTTTTACACTTTGTATTATTGTGGACCCTTTAGAACAGAAATAATAATAATAATAATAATAATAATAATAATAATAATAATAATAATAATAACAAAAACAACACACGACAGAGCCAAAAATATATTACGCAACATAATATCAGCATATAAGTCAAAATTATTGACTGCATGATAACATCATCCCTCACGTACACGACAACCTTGAGCATACTGGGCAAGGCCTAATATGCATTGTTTATATAAACTCGTAAATAAGCAGATAAGCGAGTGTTCACATAAATATTCAGAATTACCAAAAATATTCACTACCATTATAATAACGTCATTTGTGCTGATATTTACTTACACCAAGCCGACAGGCCAACATCTTGCGAATCCTAAACTGAAAAAGTTGGCTATGAGCACAAAACATAAAACAAAGTAAACGGAAAAGAATCATTGCAAAATGAGAAGTTAATTAGGCAATGAATGTTGACAAATCAATAAACAAATATATGTACAGAGCGAAAGGAAATGAAGCACTGAAAATTTAAGGTAAACGTGTAATCTCTTTTTCCCTCATCGCTAATATTATATAAAATACATTTTAAATGTAGATAACGCTGTCAGTTCCGACTCCACAGTTTTGGAATATTTTGAATGAAATAACTTATGACCAAATACGGAAAAAGAGTTCATTCTACCTCATCGAAATACCTGACCTTTTGTTGTCAACCATCGTTATGCAAAGTGTGAAAATTACTGGCACGAAATATGCATGTGGTAGCATGCAGAGAGAGAGAGAGAGAGAGAGAGAGAGAGAGAGAGAGAGAGAGAGAGAGAGAGAGAGAGAGAGAGCAAAAGCCCAGGCCCTGGGGCCAAAGAAGCCATTCAGCGCCGTAATGGAGAATAAATAAATCATATTATAAATGAGTTAATAAGCGTATGAAGAAAATGGTTCATATATAAATTACCATATGAGAAATGAATGAATTAATGAAAAAATGAATGAAGAAAATGCTTAATAAATAAATATATATATCTATGATGTGATAGATAAATAATTAAATGTTATTAAAAATGTTTATGGACTTTAAAAAGGAGATGAGAGCAGAAATATCTGCTTCATCTCCCAAAATATCACAAAGGGATTTACCCCTAAGATATCTCTCTCTCTGGTTAAAATATCTGGGGCAAGCAACCAGAATGTACTCCACTGTTAGCATCCCGCCACCGCAAGCACACTCTGGGAGGCTGCCCCCTTCTAAAATAAACTGATGGGTCAAATAAGTGTGCCCAATCCTCAGTCTGCTTAAAACTATTTCTGTTCGTCTATCAGACTGGAAAGACGAAGGCCACGGCAATATATTATTTCTAATATTTCTGTACTTTCTATTATTAGCAAGATGAGGAGAAGTCCATCTTTCTTGCCGTTTGCTTAAAATATAAGACCTAAAAGGACCTTTTAGATCTGTATGAGGCACTTTACTAAAGGCTGTTTCTGATGAGACACTAGCAGCTTTCGCTTCCCTATCTGCCATCTCGTTTCCGCAAATCCCCACATGTGAAGGGACCCAACAGAGAGAGAGAGAGAGAGAGAGAGGAGAGAAACTGTTATCCAAACGGATACGAATATAGCCGGAAGTCTCTTCTATACCGCTGAATGGCTCTGAGGACAGTCTTGTGGCGAGACATGAATGGTACTACGCCACGGATCTGTGGAACAGGTTGAGAGACGCCTTTCTTCCCCGCACCCGAACCCCCCTTCCTTCAACTCGGCTAAAATACCGCTAGTCTATGTATCAAAAGGAGGATGAGAGAAAAAACAGCATTGCTATGCACATTAAATTGTCAGTGGTTACAGCAGCTTACAAAAAACGCGCACAAGGTTATTATTTGCAACTCAAATCCTCTTAAAATAACATATGATCATTGCCCAAGCCCCACTCCACCCAAGGGAGGACCAAAAGAAACCAAACAGTAACTGGAAAAGTCAGCAGATCGACCTGTGTGTGCCACTAAACCCACCATCCCTAACGCCATAGCAAAGTCAAGCTTTTTGATTTAATCAAATCTATCCCACCTTCCCTAGCCCCACAGAGCGATGAAGTCGATTTGATTTAGTGATATCTATCAAGCCTTGACAGTGCGCTTCAACTCGGGAACACCAAAATGTAGAGTCCACTTGAAACCACTGAGTTAGTTACCAAGGTATAAGTGTAAAGATGATGGAGATGACTAAGAATGATAGTGGCATATGTTACACATCTGGAAAGGTATATGGTTGGATTTTTATACAAAACTGATGACGGATGGATTAGTAAGGAAAGAACTAAGAGGATTTTGATAAGAAAATGAAGGCGTGAATCAAGTGTTTGTTATGAAAAGTTACAAAGACGTTTGTAGGTATAGCAACTGTGTGTGAAAAGCAAATGCATAAAAAAAATCATAATAAGCATAAAAAAAAATCATAATAAACAAAACGATGTAAATGGTGCTGAAAATATACTGTAGATTGTAGAAGATAGGTTGCCGATAGTGATTAAAAACTATTTATGATACAAGTGTAGAATGTAAGTTGCTAAGATCAATAAAAAAAAAATTTATGACAGAAGCAATGTGTCGGATATGTATACAGGAGAAGGAAGTTTGCCCCAAAAGTTAATTAATACATAGAATTTAGGAATTACGACCCGATGCTGTGATTGAGAATGTTGAAAGAAAATGCAGAAACTTGAAAAGGATTGAACGGTGAGAGGAAATATGCGCAAGACTAAGGCTATGAGGGCAGTTGGAAATCTGATCTGGATTGGTATTTGAGCGCAATCATACTAAACAGTAGCAGAATGAGAGGTGTTACAGAACAGATGCAGAAAGTGCGACAAAGACTAAAATGAGGCTTGGAATATCTACGGATGCTACTGTGAGAATACACGAAAGGATTGTTTAGCCGACTTCCCTTCATGAAAGTGAAGCGTGGATATTGAATGAAAAAAAAAATACAGAAAAAAAGTTGAAGATGTTGAGATGAAAGTGGGAGAAATGTGGATATGTAGAGGCAGTAAAACATTTTGGTATAGAAGTGTATAATTCGGAAGTGTTAGGACAGTGGAGGAGAGAAAGGGCTAGAAAGCATAGGATAGATAGAGAGAAAGAGGTACTAAAAGGAAAGACCTTCTTGCTATCCAAGAACGAGTTTATGAAGAAATAGTAATGGATGTCGGTGTGCGAAAGAGGTTCGACATCTTGTTGATGAACCAGCCTTTCCAGGAAAGGCGATTCCAGCAGCTTATGGTTTTTCTGGAACCACTTACTGTTAAGGGATATGGCAGGGATATGGCCTGACGCTGAAAAAAAAAACTTACCAATATATATACTTTTTAAATTCATTTTCATCTAACCTCATCAACTCAATTACTTATTAAATGTAGTAACTTACTACTACTTTTTCGTAATTACTTTTCTCATCTCTTTATTTACCTTTATTCTACTCTCAGCTCTGATACTTTCACTCCATAACTATCACATTTTTTATTCACTCCCTTTACTTCCCTCTTCCATTTCTGTTTCTTAGACCAGCCGTCTAATGTTTGTAGATACAAGTTCCATTGTTCATTACACATTCTGCAGACGTTAGCCATTATTCGGCGTTTAATGACTACCCCTCGTAACTTGTTCTTCTTACAGGGTTACTATTTCTATTTAGTTTATGACTGCGTTTAACTGTCCCTTAGATTATATGCTCATAAACTAAGATTCTTATATAAACTACATGCGTTCATGTCGTTTTAGTTTACGTATGTCTACGTTCAGGTCTTGCTTAGTTCACGGCCACGTTCAGTTCTTGTTCAGCACATTCCTAGATTTCCGCCAAGTTCCTTCTTTTTAGCTCACGACTATTAACAGTGCGAGATTAGGTTATGACGAAGTTCAGTTCCCTTAAGACTATAACACTGCTCATTTAATTACAGCCATTATTAATTCTTGTGTATTAAACTAGAATCGGATTTTGTATATTAAACACTTGTAGAGCTCAGAATGCTCAGCTTTTTTGTGGTTATCTACTTTATACTTTATACTAATATTCAGTAAATGAGAATGTACAATTGCTGTAAGCATGAAGTACATTGATACTTGATGTGATAGTTTAACGGGAAATCAAAATAAAAAAATATTTTTCCATTCTCATTTGTCAACTGATTCTAATTCTAGTAATCTCTGTGAAAGATTAACATTCGTTATTACACTGTAAGAAAACTCAGTTTACTGACAAATAGAAATAATGATCGAGAATGCGAAAAAAAATTCTTCGAAAAAAAATTTTAAAGGGAAATAATTTACAAGAGCTGACACGTCATTTAGCTGAAACTATTATAGGTTTCATTTCTGATCCCAAATTACCTACCGAAGACATGAGCTTGCAAATTCAATCAGAGGATAATATGAGCAAGCTAGCAAAAATTAATTCAATACGAAGAATTCGAGAAAAGGGGCATTGGTTCAGTTATTCCCCAAACGGCTATAGACTACTTTTAACATTTATTCCCCAAACGGCTATAGACTACTTTTAACATAGTCCCTTAATAGAATTGGGCAAACTTTTTAAGATAAACACACTGAGAACCCAATGGAAACTGTAACATTGAAAGCAAATATCCAGGATTTTTTGCAAAAATGGATAGCAGTATTTTTGAGATATTTTTGGGAATATAAATATCCCTTTATGGCGTGATATCTTCACATTTTTTTGGATATACTTATCACTAAAAAGCCTAATATCCAATAGTAGAACCAATGGAAAAAATTCTGATGCCCCCAGCAGAATTCGAACCGGCATTAGGTATTACAGAACGAGGTCATGCTAAACAATCGTCCTTGCCATTCTATTCCAATTCTAATAGAAGTGTCTGATTTCGACAAGTACAAATGAATCGACAGGTATATGTAGTACGTGCGCCATAAGACCTATCGTTCTTCGTGGTCGGATGGCTGACGTGACCTCGTTCACATGATGACGAACGCGGGATCGAACCCTGCTACAGACGGCAGAATGTCTTCATCTGGATCTTTGGCTTTCAAAAACAAGCGTACCCAAAACATACTCTGGTATTCTGGAAGTGGGTTCGAATCCTGCCACAAAAATCAGAATATTATTATATTGAGATTTTTGTATGTGATACATCAGATATATATATATATATATATATATATATATATTATAATACATATATATATATATATATATATATATATATATATATATATATATATATATATATAATTTAGTAATAAATCCCTCTTTAAGAGGAAGTTAATCAACAACGAATGAGGAAAACAAAGTATTATATGGTATTAAGGTTGAATGGACAGAGAAAAAGTTCATGTATGATGTTTCAACTGTTTTGTCAATAAAATGGGAAATATATAAATTATAATCTCTAAATCTCATGATTTTCTGATTTCCCTGTAGCATATTTCCACATCAATTCCCATCATATTCAACTCCTTTTGGTTGGTCTCACTTCCAGAATTAAATTATCACTGCATATCCTCCTTACTCCCCATTCCCTTATCCTCTAATATCTTCTTAATCCACCATCCAGCCACCCAATGTAACTATCACCCTTAGGATCTCTCTCTCTCTCTCTCTCTCTCTCTCTCTCTCTCTCTCTCTCTCTCTCTCTCAGAACCATCATTCTGATGGCGTAATTTATGATGACGGAGAACCAATGTATTACACATCGCTGTCACGGATTGATGGAAATAGACCCATACCTTATGAATAATCTAAATTAAATATATTTCTCAAATTTATGAGTAAAAATGGAGAAGGTGGGAGGGTTGTCTCACTGTCCAGAGACAAATGAGCACTGGAATGTCTATGTCTATGATCTGTTATGCAAATTACTGTGCACACAAAACCAAACACACACATACACTATAAATACATACATACATACATATACATACATACATATATATATATATATATATATATATATATATATATATATATATATATCACCCTAAAGACGTTTCCACTAACTGAGGTACCTCCAGAGAAAATACACTGCAACAAAGACTGTCAAATTCGTACTTTTAACTGCTAAACGTGGATGAACGCCCTGTCTACACAGGTTGGCCGCAGCACACACACACACACACATATATATATATATAATATATATATCAATTTAAATATATATATATATATATATATATAATATATATATATATATATATATATGTGTGTGTGTGTGTGTGTGTGTGTGTGTGTGTGTGCAGGAAGGTTGGGGCATCTGGAACGCCGTAGATTTAATAGAAATAGGATGGAGAACAGCCAGCGTAGCATCATCATACATTTATTTTCCAAAATTTCGAGACTTTGGGTCTCATCATCAGGGCTGTAAAATATACAAAATATACAAATTAAAAAGGACTCAGTATTAATATTAATAAAAATGGAACAACATAAAAGTTAAATATAATTTAAAAAATGAACTATAAAAACAAAAATATGTACTTTGAAAACGAAAGAATTTTCTAACATAGGAAAACATTGTAATAAATGTAAAACATCATTTTCACATAAGGATTTTCGCATTGTCACCCAAGCGCCAAATGACTATTCTCTCTCTGTTTTGGAGTCGTTAACAATCAAACATCTTGTGGCTCCATTAAATGGTCAGACCTCTTCCACAGTTCTATATATAGCATAGTTGACGTCCTTTCCAAACCAGACAACGTCACTCAGTTTTTTAACTCCATAGAGATAGGTACTAACTTAAGCATTCTTCACTTTTTAATTTTTTATATATATCTTTTTTTTAGTTCATTTTTTAAATTATTATATTTAACTTTTATGTTGTTCCATTTTTATTAATATTAATACTGAGTCGTTTTTTAATTTGTATATTTTGTATATTTTACAGCCCTGATGATGAGACCCAAAGTCTCTAAAATTTGGAAAATAAATGTACGATGCTATGCTGGCTTTTCTCCATCCTATTTCTATTATATATATATTGTTCAAGATTTTAAGCTAGAACCAAAGAAAGAAATAGTCTTTTACCCAAGTTTAATACATCTACGTTATACAAGTTGCCCCTTACACTTGGAAAGAACCCATTCTCTCCATTCTCCCTTTTTCTCTTGAAAAAGCTATCTCTTCTCCCATTGGTGCTTGGGATTAAACCCCTGTAGAGCAACCACTTCAAAAGCATGGGCAAGCCAGATACAGACAATACAAAAGGAAAAGAAGAAAGTTACCAAAGGGTCAGAAAGAAGTAGAAGTAGCAGAGTCTGGCACTCTCTTCTGGATAGAGAGGGTCAGAATTTTCTATAAGAGGGTGGCACTGTGCCAGGCACTAGTGCAGAGAGGCTGTTGGCTCTCGTAAGGTTTTGGAAAACCTTGACGCCCTTTTCCCTTCTTCCTTTGACCTCTCTGAGGTCGGTTTGACGATGCCATGGGGGGCCTTGGAGGATCCAAGCCCTTTGAAGGTTCCGAAGGGGCATCTGCTCTAGCTGCTGCGACAACTGGGGCCTTGGCACTTGTCCCCATGCCTAATGCTGCATGGCTCAGTTCCCTGATTTCTTCAGCCAAATAGGATTCGGCAGAGTCATTACTCCGGGACCAGTTAGCTGCGGATGGAGGGGGATTGGATGAGGTAATGGTATTTGGGATGGGCTTACCCGTGGAGAGGACCGACTCTGGGGCGGCCTGCGAGGCCGCACCATTGGTGTAGTCTCCACTATGGTCATGGGTGTCCTGGAGGATTCCTATTGGAATTGGCTCTTCCTGGACTGCCGGCCTGGGTAGTCGGGCCAAGCCAGCGGAGGGAGAGCGACCGGGACTTAAGAGCTCCAGGAGGAAGACTCGAGTCTGGCCTTGGCACTGACACTAAGGCCGTTTCTGACTAAGTAGGAGGACTCAAACGTGGCTCAACATCCATGAGAGATGGAGCCTGGCACTGCCTGGCACCTTCAAGTGGCACTGGCTGTGCAGAGGTGGTCCTTGGAGGCCCATGGAACGGGTCTGGAGGGCAGGGGCCCTGATACAGTATAAAGTTTGGAGGAGACTTAAAATCTTGTCCTAGCAGGACATCATAACCTCCTGGTATATAGTTTGCTACTGCCATGGTGCATATCTTCGAACCGTGAGGTCGTGACTCTCAACCAGACAGTAGGTAGGAACATCTTGACATGGTTGAGGCTCTCTATCGTTATGAACTGATGCCTATCAACCTTAGCTCTGTAAGGAATTTTATCCTCTCAGATGATGGAGACTTGCACACTAGTGTCGTCGAAAGCTCGGACCTGATGGGCAGGATAGCGACCTCTTGGAGGTGTGACAAATATGGGGCCCTGAGCAGGTGGGCCTAGAGTGGATGGATTTGTCATGGCCATAGCAATGGCAGAAACAGGAGCTTTCTTGGGGCATTCCGCCCAGGCAGCAGTGTGCCCATGCACTCTGCATGTGTCACAGAAACCTTTGCTAAAATCAGTCCTGGGCCTGTTGTTTCTGTTCCAATGGCCGTTGTTTTTGTTATTATGATTGGGTAGTCCATTTGAAGGAGTGGCAGCAGCTTGCTGAGGAGGATCCACCTTTGAGAGGCACTGCTCAGTGATGTGACCTGGTTTGTTGCAATGCCCACACACAGATTTCCAAGGAAGTTTATTGGGGTGCTGGGTAGGCTGAGAGGTGGCAGCAGGAGCGAGGGGGAGAGCAGGACGTATTTTCTTCTTAAAAGAACTCTGCAATGGATGGTGTGTGTCATAGGCATCTGCCCATTTACAACACTCCAAAAGAGTCTTAGGGGCCTTGTCCACCAAGTGGGTGGCAAGATCAGGGGGGACGTAGGCAAGAAAGTCCTCTAATTGAGAGAGTTCTAAGACCTCCTCAACAGATGTTGCATTGGAGGCCTTCGTCCACCTAGGAGTGCCGGTGTCTTCTTGGCTGCCCACTCTGTCCACATCTGGTTAGCCTTCTTGGGCACAGTCCTCCATTTTTGCATCGACTGTTCTGGGGTCAATTCGTAAGCCCCAAGGATTGCCTCTTGGACGAGGGCGAGATCTTGTTGCTCATTCAGGGGAAGGGCCTCGAATGCAGTCCGCCCTTTGCCAGCAAGATGCTTGCAAAGGAGGAGGGCCACTTCCTGAGGGGTTGGATTGAAGTTCCCGAACACCTGCTCGACATAATTGAGCCAGA
Organism: Macrobrachium nipponense; assembly: GCF_015104395.2. NCBI lineage: Eukaryota > Metazoa > Arthropoda > Malacostraca > Decapoda > Palaemonidae > Macrobrachium > Macrobrachium nipponense. The sequence continues at coordinate 109,203,140 of NC_061109.1, read as the reverse complement.
TGTCGGGTTCGTTATCGTCCCAAGCCCTAATGAGGCCACCCATGCTGTGGAGGTGAGAGGGCGCAGGAAGCGTGGGGCTCGGGGGTGCCAGAGTGGCACTCTGGACTGCCATACCCAGTTCATGTGCCCTTTCTTTCTCCCTTTCGGCTGCTTGGAATTCTCTTTCAGCCGCTTCTCTTCTTTCTTGCGCTTCTCTTTCAGCCGCTTCTCTTCTTTCTTGTGCTTCCCTCTCCTTCTCCCGTTCGGTTGCTCTCTCTCTCTTTGGCTGTTTCCTTCAGCTTATCATTCACCTAATTGATCAGCTTTACGCCCTCCAGCCCCAGGGCTTGTCTGGCTTCTGTGAAGGCCTTAGCCTCCTCCAGTGCTGCGTCACTGGCCATCTCCTCAGCCGTAAAACGCTAGTAGACTAGCCTGAGAATAATAGGGTGGAAAGCAGTTGAAAAACAACAAATGTCGCCAGAGGTATGCGGATATGCTCGACGCAGACTTGGCAAGATGACTGTAAATCCCTGCACACACAGTTACTACTGGTGCATAGCACGGCGGAACCCTCACGCTGTAGAATCTCTGTAATTTACAGTTTGGTGAAGAACTTGATGGCGGTAATGGATTTGGTAATAAATTTCGTAAAATAAAACGAAAGAACCTGGTCACGAAATTCACGGAATCCTCACGTGAAAAAGTAGCAAAGGGATGTCGTAAAGGCGGAAATTCAACGCCCGTATGGATATGTAAGGTAAAAGGAAAAAATAAAAATCTAGTCACGAATTCACGGAAACTCACGTGAAAAGGCAGCAAAGGGATGTTGTAAAGGCGGAAATTCAACGCCCGTACGGATTTGTAAGGTAAAAGGAAAAAATATAAAGCTAGTCACGAAATTCACGGAAACTCGACGTGAGGACGTGACAAATAAATGTCGTAGATGCAGAACCTCAATGCAATTATGGTTTTGTAAATAAAAGAAAAAAAAATCTGGTCACGAAATTCACGGAATCCTCACGTGAAAATGTAGCAAATGAATGGCGTACAGGCGGAAATTCAACGCCAGTACGGCTTTGTGAATATGAGGAAAAATCTGGTAACAAATTCACGGAACCTCACGTGAAAAATGTGGCAAATACAGCTGATAATAAGAAATGTATATGAGATCTCCCTTTGGTTTATTTTTTATGTATATCGTCTCGAGGATGGAGACGGGAAGTTGATAAAATATATTCTTTTTCTTTGCTGCCAACGCAAATCCCTTGAACCTAGCTTTGCTTAGAATAGTTTGTACACATTAAAAGGGAAGAGGAAAACCCAACATAAAATCTCTCTAACCCTATAAAGATACACCGCTTCTTTTCCCTTGCGTTCGTGAACCTAAAACCCTCCTGTCCGCAAATTTAAAACCCCAGAGAATTAAGCCACACGCAGGCCGTCCAGACAGAATGAATCACAGATGCTTTCAAGGCCGGGCTGGAAGCTAACATATGCCTTTGTTCGAAATGCAAAAGTATTTGCCCTTATTTGATTACTTTCTGCACAGAGAATAACGAAAAGAAAAAGTTTACCTTTAATTTTCCTTATCCTAACGTTAAAAATGTTTTACGCTAACACTTTGTTTTTCCTTTTCTGACTTATTGACTCATCTATCCCTTGGATAGGGTAGGACTGCAGATAGGTTTCGAGCCACGCGACCAGAGGATTTAAAGATCCTATACCGTTTAGACATGCGAGATTCGCCAGCGAGAGAGAGGGAGAGAGAGAGAGAGCTAGCTAGCGCGTTGTTTCCCATAAAAAAAAAATAACACACTAAATATCTTTACAATGCGGGATTCGCGATTAACTAGCAATTCATGAAATATGGTACTTATTTTCGTTTTGAAATTACTCCCTAACCTCTATTCTTCATGCAATGGCACATAATATTAAAATTTCTCTCCCGAACTGTGGTCTATCAACCTACGCGTGGTCTCTTTCCTATCGCTATAAAGGCAGTAAGATTTTATATATCCCTAACTAGAATAACTAGTTCTACACAAATACTAGAAAAGAAATTAAAATTTACCTTATTCCTGTTGTGGAGAATTTGGAAACCTTGCTTTAGCTTGCTCATAATAATATTAAGGAACTCAGATTCGTTTCTTTCGTGATTTTAGCCTCAGAAGAACTCTAGACCTAAGCCAGGTCAAAGCCTGGCTCCTTACCAGACGCCGCAGCCCCACCGTACTCCTGTGCCTGGTTTTACCATGCTTTGGGAAGCCCCAAGTTTTAAAAGTCCATAGTGCCGAGACTTCAAGGAGAAGACGACCAGCCTCATTACTAAGGTACTGTAAGGGAAATTCCATTTCAACCAGGAAATTGTTTTACCTTTGTCTGTATTTCATTTCCTTTTCTCCAAGGCGACTTGTGCAGTGTTTCATTCGCCCTCGCCATCTGGGCTCAATTCTGTAATTATTCCCCTGTGATACTAGTAGCATCCCCCAAGGGAATCTAAGCTACGAAATAGTGTTCTGCTGTGTAAATTTCACAGTCATTTCATTCCCCCATGAGTGGCCTTTTGATTGAAAGAAAGTAGTGAGTAACGTTTGCCCTTGTGTGCTCCCCTGCCTTATGCCTGTGTCCTCTATTTGCAGAAAAACGCTGTGCCTGGCTGTGGTAGGAATTGGAAATCCACAGAAGCTTGCAATCTTGATCCGTTGCGCAATTTTCCTAAAAGCCGTGGCCAGACTGCTCCCACCACTTGTTTAGGTGGACTGAAAAGCAGTTCCCTGCCCCTTGTGTTCCTCGACCTCTGTAAATTCCTGTAAATATAGTTCTTTAACACTAGAGTCCAGCTTTTATGTAAAGTCCTCCCTCCTCAGTAAGATCGTCCTTATGCTTGAGGTTTTGTTTTTTTTTCTTTGTTCAAACCCCTCGTCCTCCAGTCAAGGCCTAAATTTTCAATGTAATTGTATTTCTGGGAGGAGATGAGGTGGAATTTTGAATAATATATACATATATATATATATATATATATATATATATATATATATATATATATATCATGGTAATCATTGCCCCAAACGTTGAGTGCCGCAGCGGCTTATGAAACTTTAAAACTCATGTCTCTGCTGTGCTTTGTCTTCCACAAATCTCCAGCCTTCTTTCTGACAGTTCTTACCAAAATAGATCAGGATCTACCTCATTTATTGTCCATAGAATCCCAGTTGACGCTATCAGCTACAGTGGTTGGGTAAAGAACATATCCAAGCCATCTCCATCTCCCTTTCATATTCATCTTATCTAAATATGGAATTACGACCATTTCTCTTATGGCATAATTTCGATCGCTATCCTACCATCTATAAAAGTAGTCCTGATGTCTTGTTTTCGAATCGAATAAATCGTTTTGATATGGTTTCACTGCCATACCAAGAATTGTCTGTATGGTCGTATTAGATTTATGTAAATTCTTATTTTCGTTTGCAACTTCAAACTATTTCATTCTCAAAATACTTTGGAGTTTTAACCTAATTAACCATTTCTTCCTCTGATGTTATGTCATCCCTTTGAGCATATTGTGTGTGTGTGTGTGTAAAAACAAATTTGCAAGAATGGGCGAAAATCAAAATAGCCTAGTTGCTTCGTTGTATGGTATAACAGCTCCAAACCCGACAGATATCATTCATTACCTCTCTACGGAAGAAGTCTGTAAATATAACAAATATCCAACGAGAAGAAATTTTATTTCAGACAAACTACTCCTATTTCGTGTGAAAGCCTACTAAGAGTTTTTCATGTCTCTACGCCAGCAAAGATCAACGTCCTATGACATTAATACAAATTCATAGGTTACTTTAGGCCATGAACCCCGTCTGATTAAAACCTGACTTAATTAATGGGCATCCGCACTATTACTAAAATGGTGTCGATGCGGGTTTGACGGCACCGAATAGTACTTTATCTTCGGCCACAATAATATATATGCTCACATCGACTTCAACACCTGTAAAGAATGAAGAATGGATATACGATGATAATATACAAAATTTTCTATCTCTTTCTGTGCACACTTCTGAATATTCTTAGGACCACACATATGCCTAACAATCAAATTACTTTCATAATACATTTACCTAACTCTCTTTCCCTTTTCATTCACCCTATACACTATAAACCTACCAGCTACGCTTTCTTCGTCCATCAAAAATGTTTATATTCGAAGTTACCGAGCACAACCATCCCTTTTTTTTCCATTACAAAATCAGCAAGGACTAGATTCAGACTGCCCCAAAATCTACCCTTTATTCTCACATGAACATTTATGTTGTGACTGTTGTTGTGTATGTTACTTCTACTTTGGTTCGACAGTTAAGTTACTTAAAAGATCACGATGTAATCTATAAGTTAATTAACGGTTAATGACAGAGTATTCATTCATACAGGAATAACTATGTATTATTTTCAAGACTTCACTGTGTAATCTATGTTAATTGTGTTAATGACATCAAAGTATTCAATTATACAGGAGCCCAACATATCAATTCACCTGCATATGAACTTGTTCCATGTACTAGTACTCTCCACCTTAATTTTGTTCTAACTTTTTCTTCAGTTTGCTTTTGATTCCATCTTTCTTAAGGTTTTATCTATTTTTTCTTTTATTCCCGTTTCTCGAGCGAAGCTTACTACTTAAAACTAAAAATACTTTAGCTTTTGTGTTAAATTACCTTTTTTACGAGAACTGCACCTCATTCACTTAAGTCACATCCCACAATATTCTGGTTATTTTTAGTTTTCATTTTTTTTTTATTTGAGTACATTATGAAGTTCCTATGGTTACTAAACAAAAAGAGAATACTTTAATGCTTCTGTATGACGCAAGGAATGAATTAATGGACAATTTTCAGTTACTTTCCACTGCAGTTAGATGCAATTCTTACAATAATCATTGATCATGATGGTTACGCAATCAGTCGGTTTTACTAAGTTTATAATATTGTACTTTGCATTATTTTTAATTAATCACTGAAAACAGTTCATAAGGCAACTATTGCTTTTCTTTTCTGATTCACTATTATATGCCTTTTTCCATTCAGTTTAATCTTCGGGAATGTTAATGTCAGTGCTCATCTTCGACGATATTTCTTGAGCTGACTTGCAATTAAAAGCTGAGAAACCTCTCGACGAATTACGAGCTCATCACTCTTCGTAAACAAAAGTTTCAATCTTGCTTGGCCGACGATCCTACTCGACAAAAGCCTTGTTTAACCCTATCTCGACCGTCTATCTTTCCTTCCTTGTTTCTAATAACCACAGAGAGAGAGAGAGAGAGAGAGAGCGTATACTTCCGCCTTGGCATGAGGTCTAACCGGTTTTACTAAAGCACTTGCTGGAGTAGCTTCTCCGCAAGTTTTTGTAGCATCCTTTGGCATTCTTTTGTATAAACTAATGGATAAAAAAAATTCACACGATCATATATCTCAAGACTGACAACACTTGAAAAATTAATAAACCTCTTAACTGATCATCAAAAAACAATCACTAATGATGTATCCTATTATACTAAATGGTGTACAAGATGCTGTGAAAAGCTTCAGTTAATGTGGTCTTAAAAGTAAATCGGTCATTTTCCTGCGTGAAATATGTAAGGGTCATTTACGAATTGATAAAGGAGAACATCACCGAATACAAAATCAGTTACAGAGTGAAAAATGGCAAAACCAACAGTCAATGCAAAAATGTCACCCGTTAAATGAAGCAGATTATGCGTTCACTGCTCTTGGAATGGTTCAACTACTTTTATCCAGTCTGAGAGTCAGTCATACTCCAGCTAATTATTTACTTGGGAACACAATTCAACAGAAGCAGATTCGTTTCATATAAGTTTAAAGATGAACCGATGAATCTATAATTTATAAGCATAGTAGTAACCGATACAATGCAAGAATGTTGACGTATCCACTAATGGTTTTCTTGAAATGCCTGGAATACATGATAATGTCCATGAAATGGCTAAAGGATTCTCCTGATACTTCTCTCTTCATGGACAGAAAAAACACTAATAATCAGAAGAGGAGATGGATGGTTGGTTAGGAACAGAGTATATAAACAAGTAGCTCCATGCAATGTTGAACGTGTACTACGTTTATGAGTACCCGGAACTATTAGTAATTTTCTACATGATAGAGGAATTGGGATAGGAACCCCCACCCCCACAAAACCAAACACACACACACACTCACACACACATATAATATATATATATAATTATATACATATATAGAAAATATATATATACATATATATCTATATATAGATATATATATAATATATATATATATACATATATATTAATATATATATATATATTATATATATATATTATATATATATATATATATCACTAGACCGTGGGCATAACTTATATCCTGAGGAAACTATCATAGACTAAAGCAAGCCATACACATAAAGGACTAACACGCTGATTTTACCGAGATTGGCTTGAACCGGCCAATCTTTATCGTGTATGGGGGTAAAAATGACAATCCCAGCGAGACTAGCCAGTCATCTCATCTTTTCAACATGTTCAACCAGACAGGTCAGGAGGACTAGCAGGACGACTGGGTTGACCCACCTATTTTGACCTGTATTTTATTGCTTACCTTTCGATAGTCCTGCAGTTTTAACCACTCGCAGTAGTATCTGCAGTTTTTGCCATACCTCGCGGTAGGTAGTCTGCAGTTTTGTCATCCCTCGGTAGTACTCTGCAGTTTGACGCCATCCGCGATAGTAGACTGGCCAGTTTTTGACCCGCCATCCCGGCCGAGTAGTAGACTGCATTTGTTTTACCAGCGGCTTAAGTAGTACTGCAGTTTTACCCCCCCCCCCCCCCCCAGCCCCCCCCCCCCAGCGGTAGTAGTCTGCAGTTTTGGCCATCCAGTTGTAGTAAGTCTGCAGTTTTGCCCCCCTCACGGTAGTAGTCTGCAATGTTTTGGGCCCCCGCCCCCGCCCCCGCGCTGTAGTAGTCCCCCCCCCCTGCAGTTTGACTACGTCTGCAGTTTTGCCCGATGTACTATATGTGCCCAAGTTGCGATATTTTTCCTTATTGCTCTTTACAGCAGACCAAGAAACGTTGCTAGGAACCTTAATGTTGGAATTAACCTTTCCTCAGGAGTATAGACTTCCTCATGACTGCATCTATCTTTGTTATTTTTAGAGACAAATGAATAAAACGTCTCCGAAGACATCATCAGCCATTCTTAAATAAATTCTATAATCTTCTGGGTTACTTTCCTTCAATTCTTTCAATAAAGTCATATGATAAAACATCTCTTTCTTAGCCATGGTTTCACCCATACTTTACGATTTTTCTTGCATATTACATGCTCGTATTCTTCTTGCAGGAGTGCTATAATCATTATCAGAACTTTGCGGCAGAATAATGATCCTTGGGGCTTTTTTTTCCTGGCTGTAACCTACTACAACCGACTATCTCTTGGGTGAAATAATTTTTAGAGCAAACCGGAATTTTCTGACAATAAATAATTACGATTTTCCTGGAAAGAACTGCCTACCTGAAATTACAAAGGGGAAATGGATCTTTCTGAAAATGGAATAACAGGAATAGATTTTTCAGGATAGACTTACCACTATATCATTTCAGGAAATGATAGTGCCTAATAAAAATTTACAAGGCAGAGCAATTTGAAGCAAACCTTACATGTCGAGCGGAGGGGGGATATTTCTTTATACTCACCGCTGTCAAATAGTTTTTTTTTTTTCTTTTGCTTTTTGTCAGGTATATATACCCAAGGACTCGGTGTCATCACAACATGGATGACAGGATGGCATTTCTTCTCTGGTGGTATTCGAAAGTAAGTGTTGTTTGTGCAACCGCCTTTTACATCACGTTTCTTCCAGCGGCATTCCTCGAAAAGGTCTTTTCAAGATACGCAGTTATTATTTATTTTTCTTTTTAATTACGATAATGACTTTCTATAAGTCGTCATGGGCTAAAGACTGCACATTTTAGTTCATCACTGATTTATCAACAACACTGCTTCCAATACAATCATCAAGGATAATCTTAGATCACTCATATCTCGTTTAGGGTAAGCGCTTCTATTCAGAACTTCTTTACATAAACAGTACTCCCAATATACTTGTTCTCATTATCATTACACACGCATATGTGTCTCAGGTAACGTTTCCATACGGGAAATTTCATTCTTAAGTAGCGACTATCACTTCCTCAAATTTTTAGCAACCCCCCCCCCTTATTTTTTCTTGAGGGAAGGTGGGGGGGATCAGTTGGATATGGACTAGGAAAAGAAATTCAACGGTCCATTCATCGGCCTCTGCACTTAAGTAAAAAGAAAAGACTTTAAACTGTTTGATATAACAATTTCTTACTCAAGACCCATTTCCCTCGACGGAGGTGCTTCCCATGCTGCAACTTTTCATTATACGACTGAAATTATTTCACAGATTTCTCAAAGCCGAGATTGATGGGACGTGCCTAGAAACGAAGCAAAAACAGACAGAACGGGGACTGGAAAAAGAATGTGGCTGAACCCTGAATGAACTGACTGACCGGCTTCCAGGGGACAAAGGAATCAGGAAGATTATTCAAAATTTCCGTTTCTCTATTAATTTCCATGCTTACAACGTATCGCAATTTCGCTTTCAGATTTAACACTGTGCAGCCCAAAACAAGAAAACTTTAAAACTAGCATCCTAATTTAAAAAATTTTTTACTCAATAATTAGATTAAAAGGGAATTTTGAGCCCTTATAAAGCAATACAACAAGTTTAACAGTAATCCATTCAGTAGTAATTAACTCATGTTGATTGATTTATTTGATTCTATGTATTGGCACCATAATACCTATCCCCATTACCATATGTTTTTAACTTGAAGAAGTTAACCCAGACGTTAAGCTCAGAAAATGTTAGTGCTATATTTTTAAGAGGATTAAATCCGTGGATTTCATTGCAGAAAACTCTTTGTATGTTTCAAATAAATGTTACAATCCCCCAACTTTTTTTCTATCTTAACTTGTGAAAATGAATATATTCATATTCCAGGGATATGACAAATTAATCAAGAAGCCAGCAAATCAATACCATAACAACTTAACCAATATTAATTGTGTGAAGTAACAATTGTGTATAACAAAATCTTATAAGAAATAATACACTGAGATCTACTTAGAACAGTTTTAAATAATGACTTCAAATCTTATATCTATACTAACTTCTTAAGTGGGCTAATTAGTGAATCACGGCTTTAAAAAAATAAATGCCAAAATTTGAGTGATAAAATTCTCTTGAAACTTGGACGAAATATTTATTGAAGCAGGCATAAATATGGAGAGTTTAAAAAATAATTACTGAAGCATGTTTTGAACCAATGTAACTTAATGAAAGAATATTCCGTGAGATACTCATTAAACTGAAGCTTCAATTAATATAGTCTCATCTCAAAAATAAAAATAAATTATCAATGGACAATTATCACTTCATTACACGAGGGTTCTTGAGCAACATATGACGACCAGTCATTATTAAAGAATTAATGGCTGATGCTTTCTAAAATCAAAAATATTTATGATTGGCCCAACGGCTCCTTTCACTCTCTTCGAAAGTCTCGTCTTAATTAGGCAGGCTAAATAACCTTCAAGATGAAGAACAGATCGTGCTTAGAGAGGGTTGCTCGGTCTCTAATTATCCTCAGCCAATTGCGGGACTAACAGTTAATCGCTGTGTCCAATTGCACTCATCCTCTTCTTCTGTGACTATTTCCTCCTTATTCTTCCCTTTCTTCTCTTATCTATCTCTTTTGTTTATTAACGGTTTTTCTCCGTCTTCCTCCTCTTCTTCTGTTACGACTTCCGTCTTACTCTTCGATTTTTTTTTCTATGTTTTGTTTATTAACTGTTTTCCTTTTTTTTCCGTCTTACTCCTCTCCTGTTACTACTTCCTCCTTGCTCTTCACTTTCTTTTTATTCTACCCGTTTTGTTCATTAACTGCTTTCTTCCGTCTTATTCGTCTTCTTCTGTTACTACTTCCTTCTCACTCTTTCTTCTTTTTCTTTTTCTTCCACTATCCCTTCCTTCTACTTTTATCACCCACACATTCTTTTTCTTCCACTATCCCTTCCTTCTACTTTTATCACCCACACATTCTTCTTTAATTCTCGTTCGTCGTCGCATTCTGCATCATGAAGAGAGAGAGAGAGAGAGAGAGAGAGAGAGAGAGAGATGCGTGGCGGTACTCGAAGGTCTTTGTCTGTGGGATTCCAAGAGCGTGGTGGCACTTCCTTGGCTCGACCCTGGTACCCTGGCGTGGCTCGGATAACCTCATCACCATAGCACCTACTACTAACCCAATACAACACCCCTCCCCCCACCCCCCCCCCTCCCCAACACCACCTCAAACCTCACTCTATAATAATACACCAAGCCACTCATACGCTAAACCCCTCCAAGCAAAGACTTTGTCATTATTCCTATATTACTTGCCTACCCTCACTGAATACGATTTCCAAGTTCATTACCAGATTCTTAATAGAAACCCAGAAACCGACGCGATGGAAGACAGAACGCTAATACCTAGTCCATGTGCCATGTCAATATAAAAAAAAAATAAATAAAAAGTGAAGGAAAAGGAAGTAAGCTAACCCCATATATCGAAAAAGGTGGGTATCTTTAGCAAAATTCAAGATATTCACAAACACTTAGTTTGTCTATTATCACAAATCTACAATGTTCAAAAAGCAGCAGCATAAAGCTGTTCATACAAATACATATAAACGCACACGTTATAACGTCATATATATATATATTATATATATATATATAGATATATATATATATATATATATATATATATTCATTCCCACGCAGAAATGTGTACTCCAAAACAATAGTCTATAAATGGCTATATCAGCTAAATCCAGAAAAATGCAAAGGCCTTTATATGAACGAGACAATCCGTTCAAACCAATGTGATGTATGGTCATATACACATGGGTGATCAGCAAAGATAGGAGAACCGACCAAGATCCACAATCCCCCCTCATACACAACTCCCCTAGCCGACAGGCACTCTATACCCCCTCCCCCTTGAAAACCTCTAACCTTGAGATGGGCCACGAAAAAGAAAAAAAAACTCAACTTCCAGAGATTGGTTGGACCCACGGCTGTTAGCTTCTCTTCTTTCGTCCCGACCAATGGCGGCCAAGTGTCCTTCCGTGACCACAGCTTGAAGTATATAAGACTTGAACTGCTGCCCAAACCACATTCATTCACTCAGACGAAGCACGGCAAGGTGGGTAGTTGGGCAGGAAAATTATTCTTCCCAGGTGAAGCGGTCATTGCATTTTGCGGAACGAGAATGTAAGGACGTTATTCCAGACCAAGACAACATTGTGTGCTGGCTGAACTAAAGCCGTGATTCTAATATTGTGTTACGGCGGCGTACCCGAACACGTTTTCTACCATTTTTTTTTTATCTCCCCGCCGAAATTTTTAAAAAAGCGCAAAATATCTTTCTATACAGGTGAAAAATTAAAAGTCCTGAATGGTCGTTGGGTCAATATCACACTAATTGTGACACTAATAACATTTATTCGGAGCAAGTTCTCTTTTATCAAGATGCTATTTGATACCCCAAATTGTGCTCGTGTGACAGACTGAGTAGTACCAAACGTTCTCAGGTTTCGTTACCTGTTATATCCACAACAATGGTGCGGCGATCATCATTTTCCTCTTATTCGTGAATTCCTCCTAATTTCCAATGGAATTTTACGCGCGCACTGAGAAAACGATGCAGTCAATGTTAAAAACTACGATGAAATTCACTATATTTTTGGAATTTTTATTTTCAGGCGAAATATTTTCAGCTTCACAGTGTTTATCAAATATTTGTCATGTCAATCAGCAGATATTTATTAGATTCCGTGAAGCCAAAACCTTCCACTTCCCCAGTGAGCTGATTCCATTAAAGATGGAGGGATGACATTTTAGGGTTACTCTATAAAAAGAACTCTAATAGGATTACGCGATTCCCTTGGCAGGGCATTAGGCCTGCTTGGTATTTCGGTGCGTTAAGATTATTCAGGGTTTCTTTTCCTTCTCTTTTGTTCACATTATAATCCAATATACTTATATCTTATCTAATCAAGAGGTGTTGCGTGCGCTACATATATTACACGTAGGATAAATTTATCACTAATTTCCTACGGGATACTGTATGCTTTCAAACAGCCACACTTAACCGATCGGTATAAAACTCACAATACTGTGGAAATAATCTCGGAGTTATGTGTTAAGTCCTCCTTCACTGACCAGAATTCGGAACTGCCTTTATAGCTAGAAATAGGGTCTACAGTGATTAAATCCACTCAACCATCTATATATATTATACAGCAAATGTATTAGTTCAGTGGTTGAACACTGTGCGTTCGTTTGTATGGTCCGTGATTGACGACACCAATCTACTCTTATGTGAATGAGTACTAGGGTCAGCTGAGGTCAAGACAAAAGGCATGACGCTAGCAACCTCATCCCCAGATTTGCTGTAAAAACCGAAAATCTTATCCTTCTGGTGTCATCCATTCTAAGGGGAATGTGGGGAGGGAAATACGGTGCAGTGAGTATCTTATTTTCCCCCGCGCAATGCGAAGACGGCTGGATGATGTTTCATGGAGAGAGAGAGAGAGAGAGAGAGAGAGAGAGAGAGAGAGAGAGAGAGAGAGAGAGAGAGTTTTAAAATCAGTTTACCAAGATTAACGACATACTGCATTTACGCCGACGAAAACCCCAAAATTTTAACATTAACAATATTCATTTCACTGGTTTGGTTGTTATTTCAGTCAAATTAATCATAAGCGACCAATTTCTGTATACGGGAGATACGGCCACAAATAATTGTTCACTCTTAACTTCCAATGTTCGTTTCGAATTTCACTCTCTCTTTAAATTAGAGTTTGTTTCGAAATCAACACCCATTTTGAGGTTGGCTACCTTTTCCGAGATTCGCTTTCTGCTCCCGACAAACTTTTTCTTCAATATTCGCCTCGATATTCTCTTTGTGTTTTGATATTCATTTTCGACCACGGAATTTTTTTAAACAATCTTTTTTTACGCTGATTTTTGTTCCCTGCTTCGAAAATCACTTCGTATATCGAGATAGACATTTTCCTTTTGGAGATCATTTTTCGTTTCGATGAAGATTTATTTCTTGCTTCAAGGCTTAGTTGCGTGTGAGCGTTGCTGAATGTGAAACACTAATGAATTCCATGACCGAGGATCTTTTAACGTAACCTTATGCTGGTGCAAAGACTAAGACAGACATAGCTACCATAAATTATATTACATTACTTCAATAAGCAAAATTTAATTTAACTATTTTCGCGGAGTTATACACTTCAGATCATTATTCAGCAATGATGTTCTGATAACCATAATCGATACCTACTCAAAATATGTTAGATTACTAAAAGATAATAAAGTGTTAAACTATTTTCGCAGTTCCATATTTTAGATCATTTTTGAGTAGTGAAGCTTTAAATATAATCATCATAGTTTCTATTGTTAAAACCAGCATACTGCTGCTGCAATAATTTATCTTAAAACTGTAGATGTATTTTCTACGCAAACCAATTCTGAAAAATTCCCTCACGCTTAAAGGCATTATTCTTATCCCTTGCTGACATGAAAAATAAAGACCTGTCCACGTTTCATAAAAAAAAAAATACTATTTTTCAAACGGGTTGTAACTCATTTGTAGGATAACGTCCCAATATACCTTATATTATCAGAACGAATTAACTTGGGGTAGGAGTTACAACGTAATCTCGAATGGGCCATCGCGTAACGACCGAGATAATCGAAGAGAGAGGTGGGTTAAAGGTGGCCACTTTCTCTCTTAAAGTAATCCCCACCCACTATGGGTATAACCATTCTACAGACACTCTCTCTCTCTCTCTCTCTCTCTCTCTCTCTGGTAATCCTCACTCTTCAAGAGCAGAAACTTTCTCAAGGTCTCTCGCTCCCAGGTATCAAGCGTTAACCTTCTTGTCCTGGAAGAAGTCAATATTTGACCTCTGCACAAGCCACGTTCTCTTCAAGTAAATTACCTTCAAAATATGAATTTATCTGTTAAGAAGGGATTATTATGCGACAACTTATTTATCATAGCTGATTTGAGGTGATTAATATTCACAAAAGGAAAAATGTACAAAGTGTCGAGATAAAATTATTACGGATTACATATGGAGAAAGCAAGAATGAGATGGCAAGTTTCACGAGAAAAGTTGAGAAGTATGGCTGGTAAATGAAGGATTGGTTGAATGTCAAATGACAGCATGAAAGGTCTGTTGTACTCCAAGCACGAGAGTATGAATGGTGCAGTAGATTGGCACGAGGAGCTGCTGATGACGTATGGGATAGCCCCATGAGGGCTGAAAGTAAGTTCAGTGGTCTGGATAAACTACTTTAATTAATAATAATAATAATAATAATAATAATAATAATAATAATAATAATAATAATAATAATAATAATAATAATAGTAAAATGATGATGATGATGACGTATGGCAATTAAGCACCTTTAGTCGATATTCACCAGTTTTTCGTTTTTTATTAAGTGGTCAACGAGTTGGGCTATGAACAAGAGTCCGTGCTGTCTTCAACACCAGCTCATTCAACAAACAACGACAACAGAAGTAGTTGTCAGAAGTTCAACAGATCGGAAAACAATGTCTTTCCTCAAAAACCCGCTTAAGAGCAAGGTGCTTTAAGCTACGGAAATTCAAATAGATTTTATATCGTCAAGTTTTATTGTTGAACCGATAATAATTAATAAGTCGACGAATAATAAATAATGTTACCTGGATCTTCGTTGCTGTAATTCAAAATTAATTCTTATATGTCCTGTCATTATACATAAGGTTATCACTAATACAACTTGGCATTTCATTTTTATTCCATTAAATCCGTCAACGCTTAAGTTTTCTGGGGCAATCACAGCTCAAGCTGAAATGAACAGCTTTCTGTAATATTCATTCTCCCGGCATAGGTATCTCGTCCACAATGATCATATCATAAACCAGCCAGATCTTGAAATATTGTAATTACCAGCGTCACGAACTAAACGTTCAAATTTTGGACTCTGTGTTTCGCACTGATCTAATTTCAGGAAGGCAAAATCTACTAGTTATCTGAAAACGTTTCATTATTTTACTCGCTTATTTCTACTATCTTTTCTGAAAGCAACGGCAAACATTTAAAAGAATTAAGATATCAATAGTATAATTATTATCATTATTATTAGTCATCAATCCAGTTGAATATGCAAAAGTATTGGGTTTGAGTTCCCTTGCTTGAAGTTGTATTCAAGCATAATTAAATACATAATATCACTATTACTTCGCAATAATGATATGAATACAGCTTTGTCTCTTTAGGTAAATTCTATCAACTTTCGTTCTTTCACATTCTGACAGTCTATTCAGTGGAAAATTGCCAGACAAGTTCACTGCCCCTTGGCCTCGTCCTTTAGTATGTTCATTTTATAACAAAATTATTAACACTAATGAAAGAAACCTTTATTTTTCAGGTAAAATAAAGCAACAATGGAGCGCAAACTCATCGCCACAGTTGTACTTGCTCTTGTTTCGGTAGCCGGTGCCCGTATGGCATACCAACTGCCAGCCGATTTCGAGACAATTCTGAGCAGCCCTCTTCAGACAACCTTCTCGTGCGAGAACCTTCCCTACGGGTATTATGCTGACACAGACAACGACTGCCAGGTCTTCCACGTCTGCCTTCCCATCGCTGATGACATCGGCGCCCTAGTGGAAACTGCCCATTTCACCTTCGTCTGCGGCAACCAGACCGTCTTCAGTCAGGAGTCCCTAACGTGCGCCAGCCGAGACGACGCGTTTCCCTGCGCCGAGGCGAGGACCCTGTACGAACTCTCCAACGCCGACTTTGGTAGAATCCCTGAGGATATCGTCAATTAACCTGCTGGACCCTTTTAACCGTAGATGGACCAACGACGTCGACCCCAAACCGGTGTAGTGTCTTGGTGATCATCATCCAAACCCGGAAGAGTTCGCAGGCGGCTCTTCGGCCATTGCCTAGTCTTAGATGCTAAACGACGGATTATGATACTTAACAAAACTGACTTCACTGAATCTCTTTTACCGTAAACAGTATTTGTTAGGAAAACGAAGATGTGTAGATGTGACGCCCTTCGAGGCCTTGCAATAAAAGTTAAGCGCATTTATTCTTTCGTGTCTTTATGAAATACCCAAATATTGTTTGCTAAGTTATGTTATGGTTATTGTTGCATAATCATGATTTACAATGCAACATGGTTGGTAATATTGTTTCCAATATAACATATCAAGTCTTGAAATGCCACACAATGAAAAGATGTAAAGTCAGTCTAATAAATTTAATCTACAAACCCCATGCAAATGAAATGGAATAAAATTTATGCCAAAGGCATAAACAAGCGTTGGGACCTATTAGGGTATTCAGCGCTGAAACGGATATTAATATTAATAAACATATGTTTAAATAATGTACGACTCATAGTTGAGAAGGAATGTAGCGTGGCTTGAAGCGAAAAGAGAGGAGTAAAAAAAAGGTTTTAAAGGTGTTACAAGAGGAGAACCTCGCAGTTGTGCTTTGAAGCAATTGATAGGAGAGGCTGGAATACGTAAGATGGAAGAGAGAATATGAACAGGGGTAGAGTAAAAGGAATGAAAGGGGCTGCAGCTAAGGAGAAACCATGATTTAACGTTAAATTTGTAACAATGAACTACAGGGGAAGCAATCTTTTTGGTATAACGTTATTTAGGAATCCAAAGAAATCCTATCTACCCTATTCTGTAGGTTCATTAAAATATCTAAATTGGAAAAAAACCTATTGAAATTTTCACTTCTGTAAGTCTTACCATGCAAAAATACCCACAGGAAACGAGAAAATCCCATGGGGGCGGGGGGGGGGGGGGGGGGGATGTCTACAAATCATTCGGGAACATCTTGAAAGGAAGTCAACATCTTGAAAGGAAGTCTTAAAAAGTATATAAAATGTTAGTTTCTTGGACTGAATTGAAATTATGGTAAACGGCGAAAGAATACATATTCATAACACTATAGCTAAACTTTCATCATCATTAAAACTAATACTATCAATCATGAGACCAATTAAACCCTGAGTACTGAGTAATCTGGATCATGTTCCGAGTTTTGGCTATTACGTATTTTCTTTTTTCGCCGCTTTCAGGTTCCTATTCTATTGACAAAAGCTTTTTTTTTAAAGTACGTAAAATATCTTTATTTAATTAAACCCCATCATTTACC
Source organism: Macrobrachium nipponense (assembly GCF_015104395.2). Taxonomy (NCBI): domain Eukaryota; kingdom Metazoa; phylum Arthropoda; class Malacostraca; order Decapoda; family Palaemonidae; genus Macrobrachium; species Macrobrachium nipponense. The sequence continues at coordinate 109,185,789 of NC_061109.1, read as the reverse complement.
ACCTACGCTTTGCCGAATTTCCAACTAAAAATCTATCTTTTACAAACTAAATTCGATTTTTTTTTTTTTTTTTTTGCTCTAGATTCTAGGAGCACTTTTCCATGATCCTTAGATCAAAAACTACAACGAACGTACTTCTGAACTCAGCTGTACCAATACATTTCGTCGTTTATTCCATAAATATAGAACTTTTACCCGTCAAAATAAATGAACTTTGCTTTCATCTAACTTGCTTTTTACGTGTCCGTCGTACAACACACACTTGGGTTTTATAATACTAGCTCGTTTTACCGTTATTCATCTTAAATTTACGGCAAAAAAAATGATTATTCAACTTTGCTATCATCATAATGAAAAAAATAAAATTAATTTTTCTCTTATAATTTTGTGCAAGCACTTACACACGAAGGCAACTTGAGTAATGCACATTTCGTATAGTACACTATAAACAATGATTTTTTTACATGGATAAATATCTAAGGTTAAACTCATTTGGTGAATATCCTTTGTGTAATGCTAGACTTTGCATATCCAATTGGATATTGTAAACAGACTATTCACAAATATTCGTTATCGTTTAATGGTATGTAAAATCCTAAATAGAGCACAGTGCTGTCACCAGGAAGTATACTTAGTGTTCTAAAATAACTTGACTAGAGCCAAACGAAAATACGACAGCACAAATCCTTCTACATCAAACATGCATAACTATATTAACACAACTATATACTGAGGGATAATCTGAATATTCACACTGTCAATAAACGATAACTATACAGCCCACGACTCTCATGGAAATTCGATGATGATAATAATAATAATAATAATAATAATAATAATATTGTCTTCTCTCGTCGCAGCTGGATCATGGAGCAGTAGACGGGTATAATTAGGAAGGAGGCCCTCTCTGAGGGTAGTAGCATTGAATATTATAGGTATTTCACCGGCATTTAATTTAGAAACCTGATATACTAGCTACATGCTGATGAGAAAAAGACGATAAGAAGAATTGAGAAGATTCTATATAAATTAAATGTCGTTGAAATAGCTATAATATTCAATGCCCAAAGAGAAGGCCTCCTTCCTAATCATACCTGTCTACGGCTCCATGATCCAGCTGCGACGAGAGACGACAACACTACATCCTTCAGGAATAATAATAATAATAATAATAATAATATAATAATAATAATAATAATAATAATAATAATAATAATAATAAAACCAACCTAAGTATGGCATGGATAGACTATAAGAAAGCCTTCGACATGATACCACACACATGGCTAATAGAATGCCTGAAAATATATGGGGCAGAGGAAAACACCATCAGCCTCCTCAAAACTACAATGAGCAACTGGAATACAATACTTACAAGCTCTGGAATAAGACTAGCAGAGGTTTAATATCAGGAGAGGGATCTTCCAGGGCGACTCACTGTCCCCACTACTCTTCGTAGTAGCCATGATTCCCATGACAAAAGTACTACAGAAGATGGATGCCGGGTACCAACTCAAGAAAAGAGGCAACAGAATCAACCATCTGATGTTCATGGACGACATCAAGCTGTATGGTAAGAGCATCAAAGAAATAGATACCCTAATCCAGACTGTTAGGATTGTATCTGGGGACATCAGGATGGAGTTTGGAATAGAAAAATGCGCCTTAGTCAACATACAAAAAGGCAAAGTAACGAGAACTGAAGGGATAAAGCTACCAGATGGGAGCAACATCAAACACATAGATGAGACAGGATACAAATACCTGGTAATAATGGAAGGAGGGGATATAAAACACCAAGAGATGAAGGACACGATCAGGAAAGAATATATGCAGAGAATCAAGGCGATACTCAAGTCAAAACTCAACGCCGGAAATATGATAAAAGCCATAAACACATGGGCAGTGCCAGTAATCAGATACAGCGCATGGATAGTGGAATGGACGAAGGCAGAACTCCGCAGCATAGATCAGAAAACCAGGAAACATATGACAATACACAAAGCACTACACCCAAGAGCAAATACGGACAGACTATACATAACACGAAAGGAAGGAGGGAGAGGACTACTAAGTATAGAGGACTGCGTCAACATCGAGAAACAGACACTGGGGCAATATCTGAAAACCAGTGAAGAGCAGACAGTGGCTAAAGAGTGCAATGGGAAGAAGGACTAATAAAAGTAGAGGAGTGCGTCAACATCGAGAACAGAGCACTGGGGCAATATCTGAAAACCAGTGAAGACGAGTGGCTAAAGAGTGCATGGGGAAGAAGACTAATAAAAGTAGACAAAGACCGAAATATACAGAGACAGGAGAATGACAGACAGAACAGAGGACTGGCACAACAAACCAATGCACGGACAATACATGAGACAGACTAAAGAACTAGCCAGCGATGACACATGGCAATGGCTACAGAGGGGAGAGCTAAAGAAGGAAACTGAAGGAATGATAACAGCGGCACAAGATCATGCCCTAAGAACCAGATATGTTCAAAGAACGATAGATGGAAATAACATCTCTCCCATATGTAGGAAGTGCAATACGAAAAATGAAACCATAAACCACATAGCAAGCGAATGCCCGGCACTTGCACAGAACCAGTACAAAAAGAGGCATGATTCAGTGGCAAAAGCCCTCCACTGGAGCCTGTGCAAGAAACATCAGCTACCTTGCAGTAATAAGTGGTACGAGCACCAACCTGAGGGAGTGATAGAAAACGATCACGCAAAAGATCCTCTGGGACTATGGTATCAGAACGGATAGGGTGATACGTGCAAACAAGACCAGACGTGACGTTGATTGACAAAGTCAAGAGAAAGTATCACTAATTGATGTCGCAATACCATGGGACACCAGAGTTGAAGAGAAAGAGAGGGAAAAAATGGATAAGTATCAAGATCTGAAAATAGAAATAAGAAGGATATGGGATATGCCAGTGGAAATCGTACCCATAATCATAGGAGCACTAGGCACGATCCCAAGATCCCTGAAAAGGAATCTAGAAAAAACTAGACGCTGAAGTAGCTCCAGGACTCATGCAGAAGAGTGTGATCCTAGAAAACGACACACATAGTAAGAAAAGTGATGGACTCCTAAGGAGGCAGGATGCAACCCGGAACCCCACACTATAAATACCACCCAGTCGAATTGAAGGACTGTGATAGAGCAAAAAAAAATAAATAAATAAATAAAAAAAATAATAATAATAATACTAACAATAATAATAATAATAATAATAATTAATAATAATAATAATAATAATAATAATAATAATAATAATAATAATAATAATAATTCAGTGGCAAAAGCCCTCCACTGGAGCCTGTGCAAGAAACATCAGCTACCTTGTAGTAATAAGTGGTACGAGCACCAACCTGAGGGAGTGATAGAAAACAATCACGCAAAGATCCTCTGGGACTAAGGTATCAGAACGGATAGGGTGATACGTGCAAACAGACCAGACGTGACGTTGATTGACAAAGTCAAGAAAGAAAGTATCACTCATTGATGTCGCAATACCATGGGACACCAGAGTTGAAGAGAAAGAGAGGGAAAAATGGATAAGTATCAAGATCTGAAAATAGAAATAAGAAGGATATGGGATATGCCAGTGGAAATCGTACCCATAATCATAGGAGCACTAGGCACGATCCCAAGATCCCTGAAAAGGAATCTAGAAAAACTAGACGCTGAAGTAGCTCCAGGACTCATGCTGAAGAGTTGATCCTAGAAACGACACACATAGTAAGAAAAGTGATGGACTCCTAAGGAGGCAGGATGCAACCCGGAACCCCACACTATAAATACCACCCAGTCGAATTGGAGGACTGTGATAGAGCAAAAAAAAAAAAAAAAAAAAAAAAAAAATAATTAATAAATAATAATAATAATAATAATAATAATAATAATAATAATAATAATAATAATAATAATAATAATAATGCACATTTAACTGAACAATTGTGAGATCACAAAATAAATTGTGAAAGGAGTGCAAAACCTGTGATATTTCCAGTACCAACAGAAAAACAGGTTGAAATGTTCGGCGAGACTGTTGAGTCAACTCTCCTTACTGGATAAGATGTGTGGATGTAAAATGTGAATGAATGGAACGAGGACGAATATTCCAAGTTGAAATGTCGACATGGTAAGAACTAAACGGGTGAGAAAAAGTTGAAAACAAAGATGTAAAAAGATTAACTTTTGTGAAAATGTGGATCACAATATTTTGAAACTGTTCAGTCTTTTATAAAGGCAGGTGAGATTTTCCAATGCCCTTAAGGGTGTTCAGACAGGAAAAAAAGGAGGCATTGTAGAAGGGACTTGATTCTCCAAAAACCCGTGAGAGGGCATACGAGATAAAGTCTAATGGTTAAAAAGTATATCTTGCGAAGATGTTCCTGCTGACACCTGGAACAGGAAAACAGTACTTCAATGATGGGAGAAAAAAAAAAAAAAGAGTTCCTGGTGGCGAGGGTTGCACCAGGTATCGTCAAATGTTCAAATTCTCAGTCAAGTACGGTATTACCTATCCAAAGCGAATTATTAGACACCTCTCTCTCTCTTCCTCCTTAAGTTTCGCTCACATCTGCGTCTAATTTCCATTTCTCTTTCAGAAGACGCTTTCAACTCTCACTCTCTTCTCAAGCAAGGTCCTCAAGACTCCAGCCCACCGTGCAAACAGAATGACACTCTAAATCAAACGACGTCACAAGACTGTAGAAGCGAAGGATGCGGTCGACCGCAAATGATGATATTTCAGCATCGAATCAAATGAATGCTTCTTCTCAGCTTTCGTCAACCCGTGAAAAAGTGTCTTTCAAACTTTTGTTTTCTCCGATTAATGAGTAAGAGTCGCTCACAAACTAGAACTACAACCTTGACAATGAAAATGAGGTTTTGATAAAGATGTCAATTACGTACAAATGTCAACTGTATGACCAATATGACGGGTTTAAAATCATATGACTTAGGTCCATTGATGGGGAAATATATTTTAATTTAATTTTAAATGTTATTCTGGGCGTAACTACTGTTCCTTTCGCTAGCACGTTTTCTTTAAAATTTGAACCCCGATGATCATGTATTTACTATTATATTTTACCACTCACAAACACATATAAGTAACATATATCTATCCATCTATATATATATATATATATATACATATATATATATATATATATATATATATATGTGTGTGTGTGTGTGTGTGTGTGTGTGTGTGTGTGTGTGTGTGAATATAAGCTATTTTTCCTAAGTAGTTGGTCAATGCCACATACAAGCTTTGAATGCTGATCTGTCGATGAAACTCAGTTCCAAATTCTCTTCACAAACCTACATAAAGACTCATCAGCTCCATGTAATGATTGGTTTTGTAATGGAGATACCATATTTGATGCCTTATAATTTGAACATCACAGCACTTAAATTATGTACCATATTGCTAACATGGCATACATTCGACTTTTATTCTTCGACTATTGGAATAGTGTTTCCCTGTCCTCAAAGTCAGCAACTTCCAAATATCTTTATCTCATAAGTTGTTGAAAATGGTAGTTTAATGTTTAATAATAAGGGAATTAAACTTAGACCACGGTCACAAAATGTAACGTCTGATCATTTTCCCAGTAGCTCCAACTCAACAGGAATTTACACCATTACCTGTTTGAGGACTACTTAATTTGCCCAGCGCCAGCATCCACAGTTTGTAAAGGTTCCACAAGGCAAACACATCCAGTCACGTAGTTATTTCATAACTCTCTCCGTACAACTGCGAATCCTCACGGGGGGGAGGGGCCATTAATAGTAATTCAAATGCGCACTCAAATTTCACAGCCTGCCGACACACTATAGTCTCTACGCTTTTAGTGTAGAGTGCGCTGGTTTCAAATACTGGACTAGATTTGGTTTGTTGTTTGTGCGTGCAACCATTTAGCTTTAGCTGATTTATCTGCTCTTTGTTGCATTGCTCCATCTGTTCGTCATAACTGGGAATCCTATTCCGAGAAAGCTAGTATGTTTCATAACCAAATTAGTGAATTTTGAATAACGAGAGAGAGAGAGAGAGGAGAGAAGAGAGAGAGAGAGAGAGAGAGAGAGAGAGAGGAGAGAGAGAGAGAGACGTGGCATTATTCATGAGCTTCATCTTACACACTCTTAAACTCAACTTACACCATTGTATTTCATTCCCAGTTTCTCGATAAACGCCTGGGACACGAAGATGGTTTTTTGTATGCCCATGTTCGTTCATATTCACCTTTCTAATTGCTATTAACCTACAGAAACGTGTGATTTTTCAGAGTTAAGTAAGAAGAAAACAACCAAGCAAGAAGCAAGTATTACAAGCTGACCCAAAAGCTAAACAGTAGAATTAAACGAAACAACAAGCTCTCACAACACTGCGTTAAACGAACAATGATGAGATATTTACTCGGTATTTGAACGACTAAAATATATACGTTAATTTTCGAGTTAAGACACAATTGCACGAAGCATGAAACAGGCAGGAATTATATGCTGGCTTGAAAGGGTTTAGAATTCACAAGGGAGGAACAACGGGATGAAATTTGAACGCACTGCACGCGGACTCTCAATTTCACTTTCAAGGCAATCGGACGACTAAAGAAAAATACAAATTAAAGATTTAAAAAAGCGTTTGATGTATGTATGTATAAGTAAGTATGTATGTATTTATATACATATATAATAAATAAATATATATATATATATATATATATATAATATATATATATATATATATATATACATACATATACATACATATATCAAACGCTTTTTTGAATCTCTAATTTGTATTTAAAACCTCTTGTTAGATTACTCGTATCTTCGTGATGACTTTGATCAATTTTTAGCACAAAATATGAATATGCTTGTTAGTACAAAACACGAATATGCTGTTTTAATATACATACATGCATATATATTATATATATATATATATATATATATATATATATATATATATATATATCGAACTACAAATGTCCTTTAATATCTAATTCGCTCTACCTCGGAATTAATATATTTTCATATATGTTTAACCGAGGGGAATTTATTAAGCGATAATAGAATTGGCGATCGACAGACGCGAACCATCGACCTCTCAATTCCAGGACTGGCAGTGAAGCCCCAAAACACCCCGCCACCGCAAGAGATAAGTATATGCCGCCTCCCACCTTGAATACCTGCCGCGCGTAGGTACTTTTTGTTTTGGAGACTGCATACAGCCCATCTCGTTCTCGGTTGCGTGGTAGTGCTAGAATTGAGAGGCGATGGTTCGCGTCTGTCGATCGCCAACTCTATTATCGCTTAATAAATTCCCCTCGGTTAAACATATATGAAAATATATTAATTCCGAGGTAGAGCGAATTAGATATTAAAGGACATTTGTAGTTCGGTATATGATATGAATCACGGTAATGATAGACAGACACACACACACACACACACACATATATATGAATAGGATATATATATATATAATATATATATAGAGAATATAATATATACATATATAGACACAATATATATAGATATATATATATCTATATATATATATATATACTATATATACACACTATATATATATATATATATATATATATATATATATATATATATATATATATAAATGCAAGATACAAAAATTGTATTCAGGTTTAACAGAGAAGAATTTTTGCTTCCAATTAAAGGAGGAAACATTAATAACCTACGCCTGTCTCAGCAAAGTACCTCAATGAACGTGTGACACATCTCATGAATTCAATCATGAATCAACTTCGAAGTAAGTGTAGCTAAAGAAAGCATGAAATTCTAAGCATTGGTGATAATAAAACTAAATGTTACCTAGTATTTGGGTAACTATGCTAATCCCACACACGCCTCATAACCAGCGCCAACCCCCCCCCCCCCCCCCCCCAATAATATGAGGAGGCTGTTTTTTCTCGAGAGATTGAGAGAGGAGGAGACGAGAGAGAGAGAGAGAAGAGAGAGAGAGATGGGATATATTTGGGTTTGCTGAATATTTAGCCATTTGTTACCACGTAAACCATCGCGCTCTATAGTGTCAAGATTTCCTCGGTCAATCGTTCTGCCTGAACCTCTGTTAACCGAGAAGGACACAGTTTGACCAGATGCTCTTGTTCTTTTGTCTGGATTAAACCTCTAACATGCCTGATCAGTTAATGGAACATATCAAATTTGACAGAACTTGTTGCTGTAATACCTGCACCCTCTAAAATATTAAAATTCTGAGATATTTGAGTATTTGATATTCAGAGAAAATTCTTTTAAAATGCTTAAATATCACTTAAAACTAGCCGGGGATTTTGATAAAGTGGGCAAAAACCTACGGTATTGTCATACAAGTTAGTTTTCCTACTTCACTGGGCATCTTAAAGAATAACTTGCCACCAAACTGATAGACAAAAAATTTTTAAACACGAATGTTCTCTTTCGTTTGACATTTCAGTAACTAACTCACCTGATACGTTTAAAATTTGGTGGCAAAGATTAGAGAGACCTAAACAAACTGTTCACGTGAAACAACCTTATGTGCATGACTGCTCTTGAGCCAAATGCCTCTTCATACGATTCTGCCTACAAGAGCAGATGTAGTAAGAAAGGACTGTAGTGCTCTCCCGGTAGGCCTACTTATACAACTACGGAATTATGATTAACTGTTTTTAGACCTATTGTTACAATTACCAGGGTCATTCTCACCAACAAATTATGACTTCCTATGAGAACTGATGAGAAGCACCGAGAATGAAGTATAAAGCCTATATCCGGAGGAATGAAACTTGGTAGCAACTACGAGGAAAGGCACATAGACTGCCATCACCCCACACAAGTCATGCGTCCCAAATTCATGAAACACATTGCGCAGGGAAAAGCTGATCGGCGAGGAAGAATTACTCCAATGTTCAGCACTGAAATAAAAATTCCTCAGGCACACTACCATTAACCTTCACAAGTATGAGTAACAATTTTCTTGTTTCTGTTTCAAAATGTTTAACGTCACCGAACCACATTTAGTTTCTTTGTGATATATTCATTTTACTTCCTTACAGCTCTAACTGTTTTACATTAAAAAATTACATCTTGCAGTAACCGTCAAAAAACTTTAAGGAACAGAACACTGATAACTTACTATGAGATTCAGGGCCTCTGTAACACGGTTTTTTCGCAATAACTTTTTATCTATGCATTTCATAAATATAACGCTTATTCAGACTACACATATCTACACATAAATTTTGACTGTATTCTGCATTACGTAGGTTGAATAAATTTGGTACTTACAATGTAAAAGTGACTTTTTTTGAAGACAGGCCAACTTACTCAGAGAAAAGGTTTCGAACCCACTCGTTACGTAACTTATGACAGCATTTCTTCCCTCTTTCTCGATGGATGATTGGCTATACATAACAAAGGCTATACATCTGGCAACAATGACAAACAAATTTAAATACAACCAAAGCAGCACACCTTTATGAACTCTGAACCTCTCCACTGATAATTGTCATAATGAACAAACCAACAAAATATGTTAATACATACAAAAACACTTCGATTATTAGTCTAACTCCCAAAATAAGTTTCCTTAGAAATTACAGTCTGCTTTATAGGTCACAATCAGATTGGCAAGATGTAAGGAATAGATGGTAATTTTCAAAAACATAGTAGACAAGCTTGATTTTATAACTGCTATATCCAATGTCATGCAATTTTTATTTATTGGCTATCTACCTATTTACTGAAAAAAAAGCAGGTACCGTATTTTGGCTTTAAACCTTCACCAATAATTATCGTCAGAATGATACTTCATGAGGCTCCACCCACTTTGGCCTCGTTATAATTCAGGATAACACTGAAGGCTATCATGGGCATTGTTGGATTAGAAAATTTAACTTCTGGCTATAAAAACTCATTTCTCCAGTAGTTGTAAGAAGTGCTAAATGATCCTCAAGGATCCCAGCAGTTGGCCTAAACGTTTAATTCATGTATATTACTGCTATACTGTTGCGGCACTACTGCTCCAGTAGTATTACTACGCTAGCACAGATACCCCACCCACATCTATGTATCGTTCGGCCATTTATAAAGTCTTTGGGTTTCAGAGCCGACGGAACAAGGTGAATGGGTTTCTGTCTAGTGGATGAGCGGCGCAACATTTCTTCAAAATGTGTTTACTTTGCTTACGTAATGAATGTTTTTCGACTCTTGGCTCGTAATCATTGGCCATAGCGTCGGCTAGAGAATTTTTACTCTATAAAAATTAAAACTATCGGGTTTAGGTATTGATAATGCTGACAAAATTTGTGTGTGGTTGTAAAATATACATATGTCAACTTTCAGCTACATCCGATGCTTTGACAAGGAGCAAAGTCCAAAGAACCGTGTTACAGAGGCCCTGAATCTCATAGTAGGTTCAAATATTTGAATTAAACCAATTCCAATTTGCATTCTGAAATTCAAAAATCTTTGTTATTTTTAACACATTTTCTTCAATATACACATTTCTTCGCAGAAGTTGGTCGGACGGACTATCTAATCGTTTAATTAATGCAGGCCTAATGAAAATATGATGGTTGGTCAAATGAAAATGATAAGAAGGTCAAAGGAAAGAATTAGGTTTCCCTCGTTAGGTACGTTGGAGACCCACCTCTTGAAAGATGAAAGGTAAAAAACAAAATAATAATAATAATAATAATAATCCCTACGTTTTATCTTTGATCTGCACTCACGATACAATCCTTCATCATCATCAATCAAGTACGGATAAGGAGATACCAACTTTCACTCTAAACCTAGGAAAACCTTCCAACCTGGATCTGAATACTTCATGTATGGTACAATTGATACCTGACGCCGTCCAAGATTAGATTATCTCATGTTGATTGCACTCGAGTTCCACCGAGGCGCAGGTTAACACGAGATTATATTAAAGGTTAATGGAATGGTTGCTGCTACCTCGCTGTTCCAAGTTATGTAAGCATGCTTTTACGATTAGATTTCAACCTGCGATTGTTTGTTTTTTTTAATCTTTTTATTTAATCATCTGATACGTTATGTTCCAGTGAGGAATTCTGGTCGAGTTTCGTTACTACTGTGTATCTCTCTGATAACCTATGCTATTATTCTTTTGATGACTATATCAAACATATTTAATAAGAAATTAATGTTTTTCATATAATTTCTAGTAATAATTGAGCATCTATTTACGATTTGTATTCCAAGTTTTTTACACTATGAGAAGCCATGCAATCACTATTCATGTTTAGTTCATTAGTTTGTTTTCCAACCGTTGGCCAATTCGTATATCAACTCTACTTTTTTGGCACTGCCTAGAAATTTCTAATGTATCTAAATAAATTCACTGGAATTACAGTTTGAAGTAAAAGCAAACCGAATTTCACTCAATCTAGCATTAAATTTGTAAAGTTATTTCTAGAATAGTCAGCCATGCGTTTTAATTGTGATAAGTATTTTTGTTCAGTATGACTTCACGGTGGGAAAAAAAAAAACAACTTGCGGAGTATTTCCAAAAATGGGTTATTTTGTTCCTCCAAAAGGAAGCGGTGGAGACATCAAAACTTTAGACAACTGTTCCTTCGAACTACATACGGATTATAAAACAAAATTACCCTAATAGTGATAACCATCCGACGATCCAACTGTAACAATTAAAATGTACAAAAACTTCTTGACTTTTTATGCTATTGAACACAATTTTTAGAGAAAATATGATTTTTGCATAAATAATAACGTCAGCACCCGAAGGGGCGGAGACGTAGAATGCAGCTGTTGAAGAGCGAGCGTTCATGTGATTCATCAGAGATGTAAAGTAATTCCTCAGCGGTCAGCCGCACGCCAAACCACTCCTCCTGACCTCCAAAGAGGCCAAGCCTCTCCCTATCCCATCCTACCACACACAAAAAACCCCCCCCCCCCCCCCCCACCTCTTTCTATCCTACTCCAAAACCACGTTCACTTCTTTTATTAGACCGGCTGACCTTGAAATTATACAGCCTGCTCATCTTCACTCTCCCCGACTGACTCCCTGGTCTGCGCTTGACGTCGTTCTTGTTGATGCCGCTGCTGCTTCTGCTTGCATTGAGCAGTACGTGCTGCCGCTCTTTAAGAAGCTAATAATCTTTAAGACGCTAATAATAAAGTTTCTTTTATACTTAGTAAGCCTTGTCCGAGCAGGGGGTCATTACTCTTTAAACCAACAGCTGACGAATAAAATTAATATAATATATATATACGTTATATATATATATATATATATATATATATATATATATATATATATATATATAATATATATATATGCATACGTACATATACAAGGCAAAATTTTGTGGAAGACGTGCATAAACGAACTGATGTGCGTGATTTGCCATCTTAAGAGGAATCATCTGCCTTGAGTTTGTCCAGCTTCAGCAAATATTTGGGATTGATTACGTCAGCACTTCTCGTATAAATGATCTTGAAGGTAAAGCCACGACTGAGACCATCCTCATACATTTACAGCATTACTGTCTGATATAAGAATTTGGGAAAATTCATTCTTCTCAAACTTGAATAGAATAGAGGATATTAAGACAATATCGATAAACACTCGCGAGGTATTATATATATATATATATATATATATATATATATATATATATATATATATATATATATCTATAATATCTATATATATACTGTATATGTATGTGCGTGTGTACATATAAATATGTGTATTATATATACTATATATTACAATCACACACACAAAAGTAAATGTATATGTCCTATACTCAACTGGAAAGTCAAATTTTCATAAAGAATTAACATTTTCCAACCAAGTTAACAAGTATATTGTGCATAGTTACGTTGCCCTTAATGCTAACCTGTGTTTATTGAGTTTCTGGCCAGGAGATGTGAAATGTATAAGAATCTAAATACGATGTATTTATATAGTGACTATGAAAAAATGTACATAGAGACTGACGACATACATTGTATTCTATGTATACTTCTTATATGTATATATATATTATATATATATATATATATATATATATAATATATATTAGAGGTATACATAGAATACAATGAGTCATCATTTAAATTCCCTAGAGACAGTGTTCGAGGTGATGAGCTTAGGAATGCTGACTTTTCTTTTTGAGTGGCGTGCATGTCCTGTTGCTATGAGCGCTTGATCACAGAGGTGACTTATGAATCTAATTCTAGGCAGTTTCCCGGGGTGTGGAGAGTGTGTGTGAGTTCGTGCGTACGTGCGAGCCTTTCCCTACATAATGAGATGTTACATTACCATGATGGATAGATCTGTGCAAGGGAGGCGAGAAGCCAAGATGGCTCCTGCAAAAGTGTTTATAGAGAAGTGTTAGTGCATACTGTGTTGAATGGGTAAGCATATTTACTTTTGGCCAAAAGATGTGGCTGGATTGTATTTGAATACTTATTTCAGAGATGTTCTATTTCATATGATCTTTGATTTTAATCTTATGCTTATCAAAGTGTTCTCCTGTCTTCTAACAGGCGGTTCTGGAGAAAGGGGAACTGATCTGAGACAAGGGTATTGAATATGGTGACTTACTATGGTGTACTGACTATATTGACTGTGCCTAATGTTATGGCTAAACTAGTGTTAGTTATTTGATTAATTAGTGAGGGTTATCCGAGTTATTTGGACTTTGAGTCAATCATTCATTTAATCTTTTTGTTCTAGAACCTGGGTTTATTTAGCTAATGCTTTGTTCATAAATAAATGTTATTTTTTATAAGCTCACGTATCTGATTCAGTTGCCTTAGGTAATGGAGAGGGGGGGTGTCGTGGAGAGAGAGTTATTGGGAATAGAGAGAAAGCGAGAGAGAGAGAGAGAGAGAGAGAGGAGAGAGAGAGAGAGAGAGAGAGAGAATGTGTTACCTTAGGCGCATGATCCATAGCTACCTTTTAAAATAGAAGAACGAGATTTTAGAATCTCATTAGATATATTATATATATATAATATATATCTATTATATATATATATAATGTTCGTTCATGTTTCTTCCGGATGATTACAAAAAGAAACCATTTGGTTGTTAAGCTGCTTTCGCTTATTTTAAGTAGGTAGCCATAAAAACAGGCGCAAAAGGACAAATGTCCGTGTGCCCTGTCACTGGCCAACTTTGGCTACTTTACTTTACACCCCTTAAAATAATATGAGGGTATATGGGGTAGTGAACGTGACCTCCAAGTACTAAGTCTATACTCTCATATTTCACATTTTGTCGAGTTTGCCCCCTTTTCCCTGGCTTACAGATTGCTCTAAGTACCTTTTCATTAAATCTACGATATATAATGTACAGTATTGCTCTACTCGCCTTCTGTCCTCATGTTTTAGTTGTACTTTGCTTTGGTGGCAATATCTCTCGACATACACACACATACATGCCTACATATTATATATACAAATATATATAAACATCATATACATATATACAATATAGATGCATACATCTATAAAGTATGTATGCATAGACACACAATATATATATATATATTATATATATATATATATATATATATATATATATACGAATAACTTGATCACGAAATATATAAAACATAATGGTACGTAAATAAAGGTAATGCCATGGCACGGAGGAAAATGAAAAGACGAGAACGGCCGAGATCTTTCGGTCTTAACGACCCTTTACTTAAGGCAAGACTGATCAGAACAAAGAGAAACCTAGTAGACGTAAGCATGTAAGCATATGCCAACGGACAATACAAGATTAACAAGAGGTTCAATTCACTTTTAAAAAACGAAAAACGGCCATGGCCTAGATTACAGATTTAGAAGCAGCCACCACACTTGGTCACAGGTAATTTAGTCAGACAACAATACATTTTTAAAAACAAGGAGGCATATACGACCGGACAGTACAATTGTAGCAAATTCCCGAAGGATAGATTAAGGATTTGGGAGGCGTGTGGTTGAAGGCAATTTGACTTTTTCGTATCTTCAAAGTGGATTGGAGCTTTTGTTAATCCTGTATCGTCCGTTGGTATATGCTTACCTCTACTGTGTCTCTCTTTGCCTTAAGTAAAGAGTCGTTAAGACCGAAAGATGTCGGCAGATCTCGTCTTTTTATTTTCCTCCGAGGCATTACTTTATATATATGAAGATATCTGTGAAAACAAAGCTTCGATAAACAAAAATGGCCGTTTGCGAAAGAGAACAAAAAAGCAAAAAGAATAATAACAACTGAATAGCAAATAAAACTAACTAGAAACTAAATATATAAAAAAATCAGAAAAAGTTAGAAAAAATTGAAACACGCTTCACAGTCGTATAACACAAAGAATGAAGAAACCACAAAAATGAAACCACCAAAATGTTTTTCGTATTGTTTTCAGACGAAGCTTTCGCTATTTGTTCGTTAAAATTCCCCTACCATCGACACAGCGAGATTGCATACACAGAACTAGTCAAGATTTAGATGAAAAAAAAAAAAAAAAAAAAAAAAAAAAGTTTGTCAGTTATCTGGTTGACGTTCACGAATCGGAGGTCAACAATTCTGTGCGTTATTTCCAACGGGAATAGATTCCACGATTTTTATATCAAACGATATTTAAAAACAGAGTATATGTTGTTGGGATTCTTGCATGTACTCGTAACCTATTGCGTTAAATGTTTTTACGGGAACTGCCCGTCACTGATATATATACAAACATATACACGTGTGTGTGTGTGTGTGTGTTTTCCTAAGAAGATGGACTGGTCTTTTTCATTAGATGCCTCGTGTACCTCGATTACATTATGAATAGTTGAAATAATTTAATTTTGTTTAGTATTGTCAGAATACCTGTAATCAAATTCTAAAAGCTTAACAAAATTATTAATGACTTTTGAAGTCACGTAAGGAAGCTGCTTTCCGGTTAGTTCAAATTTGAAAATACTTTCACATTTACAATCTTAGTTACTAGCAAAGTTCTCTCTTTACGTGCCTGCCTTATTAACCGAAAGCAATTCGCAAATTGGGCACTTGAAACCTGTCTACAAGAAAGCGGCGACATTTATCACTTCGGGCCCATGGCAAGTGCGATGGCATCAAGACACAATGTGATGAAAGCAATAACTAATTATATTCTGTCACTAAATAATACAAAAAATACTTCCATGGACTCGGCAGGCGAGACAGCCTCCTCTTATTTGTTTATTCTTCCGATAAGAGACACACAAACACACACACACACACACACACAGAGAGAGAGAGAGAGAGAGAGAGAGAGAGAGAGAGATATGAATTGTGAATTAATACTCCACCCCTCATTCCAGCCTATACTTCGCAGAAGTATGGAACTCTGATTGGAATAACAGTGAGTTACAATGAAGCTCGACGGCCAGAGTAAACTATTGACTTACAAATTCGTTTATGCATTAACTAAGAGAACTGAATATGTCAAAATGTTCTAAATACTTTGACAAGAGGTGCTTTCTTTATACAAAAACCTAACCTACGCCGTAGACTGAAGAAGTTACAGCAAAGTTTCCATTAAAGATATTCGATTGTTTTGTTGTTGTTGTTGGTATTTACCTGGTAAACAACAACAACAACAACACAACAACAATAATAATAATAATAATAATAATAATAATAATAATAATAATAATAATAATAATAATAATAATAATGCGAACCTTATCAATACATTGCCTCACTACTACAAAAAAAAAGAAAAAAACTCATCTCTCTTTGTGGCAGACAATCATAGTTGTTTACATTATGACGAATCTTGATCACCTTGCCCTTCACAGAAAAACAAACCAAGAACCTCTCGGCAAGTACTCGCCTCTTTTTCTGCGAAAACCTCCAAAGGCCACGATATGTAAAGACACCATCGTGAAATACGTTTCCCAAATAACAGAGCAAATAGGAATCCTTAGGGAAAAAAAATTCTATGGATCAAGGTGATCTCTCGTCCTCCAATGAAATCAGTGTCATACGTGAAGGCAACAGACGTTCGCCTTATTAGGAGATGATCACATGCCTGACAACTTTTAGCCTGCAGACGGAACCTTTAGAAACCGGAACTCTTGGTGCGCCACCTGTCCAACAACGGCAATATGGTTTAAGAATGAAATTTTGATGTATTTTTAAAGAGGGGATATCTTCTTAAAACTCTAAACTACTTATTCTAATGGATGGGTTAACTTTTACTGAAATTTAACAAAATGGAAATGGCCGGGTAGAGGCTCAAAATGACTGTAGTACGAGGAAGAGGAACGTTGTGGTTTTACTCTCATCATTATCATCATGGTTTACCTTTGAAGTCCCTACCATTCACTGGCTTTTATTCGGATTATAATACAGACCCCATTAAGTCGGTTATATTTAATAGTTCTCTTTCTTACATTACTAGATTGTCTGTGGTCCTGAGAAATTCTGGTTTAACGTAAGTAATTCCTGTTGGCTGTAAATTATTCCGAAGGTACAATGAATTCATATCAATGGGAAATAGCTGTGAATAATATATACCGTGGGATGTGGAGGTCAACCTAAGACCTTTTCTAACCCACAACTGGTGATGAAACACGTCGAACTAAATTGACTAACCAGTGAACCATGAGGAAAGCGGCTGAATCCTCTCTTACAATAAGAGAGGTTACGGGACACATGGAAGACAAAGAATGGGAGACAATTCCAGATCTTGGAGATGAGGTACAGTAACAGAACAGATCAATATGCGGGCTTCTGATCACCAAAGAATTACAATTATTATCAGTACTATTAGTAATAATGGTTTGACGTGAAAGCTGTATCATCACAAGTTTAAGAAGTTAAGACAGCTATGAAGGGAGAGACAAAGATGAACAGATGACAATAGAAAGACAGTGGTGTAACTGGGGCTGCAGAGACAATGAAAAAATAAAATACGTACCGTCAACAGTACGGCACACACGGAACACTGGGAGATATACACCGAAAGCTGAAAAAATGTGGGAAGTCGCCGAGAACCAATACGATCTAGTGCTGTGATAAAAAAAAAAACCCTGCTCATTTATGCAAACGGCATTCTGATCCTTAAGGGACTCTCTTGAACAGCAAAAAATAGTTTCATGTCAACTATCTACCACAAAATTACTTGAAATAAGGGTGATAATAATTACAATATTGCAACCCATAAGTTGATTTCTTCATCTGAAGTTAGAGAAACAAACTGATTCCGAATAAAACGCTTACTTTATTTCTGCCCTTTTTATCCCATACTGGAGCTGCTCACTAGATTACCTGAAAAAAATTAATAGGCGAGATATAAGCTTGTGTAGGCTAAAAAGAGCAAAGAAACAATTTACATAATCAACGACTTTGAGATGAAAGTAAATCTCGATGATTATTCACTGGTTTACAAAAATAAAATTTTGGTCTGAGGCAAGAATGGGGATAGGTGTTTTTTGCTAATATGGGTGTGCTGAATTCAAATTTATAAATAGTTTTGCTCTATCACCTCTAGTTTTCTGGCTTTTAAATAGTCTCATTTTAGTATAAACAGAGAATATATGTGCACATTTCAATAGTTGCAGCAGCTTATAACAGATAAAACAGGATAGATAACTAGAGGTGATGTGTAAAAACGGATTTCAAATTTGAATTCAGCACCCCCAAATTAGGTAAAAACGGGTATTTTTGTGCTTGCCTCAATTTCTTTGTAAACCAGTGATTAGCCTTTCCTAGCAGAGCATAGTTACCATAGTAATTATGAAGTGAAAATTCAGTGTTTCTACCAACTGTCAATGCATTACTGTTGGCAAAATATTTATCACAACACACTCTTGGTAAGGAGTGAGGTTCTGCAATGAGAGGGGAATAGTTTTAATTCAACAACTGGTGATTGTTAGTGCATGTTCACTCAGTGTGACATTATAAAATTGTTCCATAATCTTGGATGCTTTATCTTTTTTTATATTCCATATATATTACCCACATGACACATTATATGATTTTATATATAAAATATCTAAGCATATAATACATATAGTATATTTACATATATGTACATATATTCATGTATATAGCTAAAAAGCACCAATATAAATAAAATATAATGAGAGAGAGAGAGAGAGAAGAGAGAGAGAGAGATGCGAGAGAGAGAGAGAGAGAGAGAGAGAGAGAGAGAGAGAGAGAGAGACGCCAAGTCTTAATTCTTCTGATCTGGTATCAACAGAAAACAAACTTGTTGAATAGACGTCGTCTCACATTATTCTGTATTAAATGTGCACGTATGACAATACAAGGACAATCATTAAAAAAAAATCACAGGTAACTACATTCTTATAACTAATTTCATAGTTCTCACTGTAATCTTATTTCATAACATCTTTAGTCCCACAAAATTTTGAATCCGGAGGACGAGAATAAAATCATTCTATGAGTAGCCAAGACGACACACTTCTATTTCATAAACAACAAATGTTTTGATATGCAAAACAAAAAGGAAAAAACACGTTCAGATTGTTTCCCATAACTGTTCGAATAATTGTGAGCAAAACCTGTTTTTTTTTTTTTTTCTAGAACATATTCGGAATTACTTCAAGACTCCTGTCGCCTAAAGAGAGCAGATATCAAGTTTATGGCTAAAGGAACAAGGTGCTCGGTGTTGTTAAAGTCGAAAAGTAGTGTACGTTAAAACGGGAGTAACATTGCGGTTACCTCTTATACTGATTGACATGTAATTCTCACTTCAAAAAATAAAATTGAAAAGACACACTCCTGAAGTCACTGAGATGGAGCAGAGAAGGGACAATCCTAGAGTAGAGTTTTTGTTGATGGTCGTAAGCAATGAGAGGTCAGGAGATCCCTTGCTTCTCTTTTTTTTCTTGTGGGTTTCCAAGGACTTCCAGTCAATTGAGAGCTTGTACAGGGGTTCGGTATCAGGAAGGAGAGAGAGAGAGAGAGAGAGAGAGAGAGAGAGAGAGAGAGAGAGAGAGAGAGAGAGAGAGAGAGAGAGAGAGAGTCTTCACCACTCCAACCCCAATACTACTTCCCTTTCCTTTACCAAATTATATCATTTTTGGCTCCCTATATTTTAGCTCAAGCACAGATGTAAATACTGTAAACCACATCAGAATACTAGAATAATACTTTTGATAGAATACTAGGAATGAATTTCAAATTCTATAAAAGAAAACTATGATATACATTTCTTTTATAATTTTTTTGCAATTTTTTTATATACTAAATAATAACACTAATGGGTCTCAACAAGCCAGTCATACACACTATGCAGCTCACAGTTGGAAAACACAATTTTTCACTTCCCAATTGTATCGATTTCACATGTTGAAGTAGCCGACCTAATATAACGAGTACTTGGGTAAGTTGGGTTACTTACTTAAGATAATTAATATGGCTTGGCGTCTTGAATTATCCTAGTCCCTCTGATAAAAATTAAATTAAATTATACAAACAAGTCAATATAACCCAGAAGGCTAAGAATATATCTTTGCTATTTTAAATTTTTCACCTACTTTCTCTCCCTCCACCTCTTGAAGTGAAAAGGACAAAAATTACAATTATGTTTAAAAAAAGAAATGGAATGGAATATTTCAGGAGTCGTGAGAGAACGGATATTACTATTTCCTTTCTACACAAGAAAACGAATGGAATATGAATGTGAGATGCCAAATAGGGAATCAACGTATAGGATAGTCCGTTCTGGTCGTTTCTTCAATGTGGTGAGAAAGAGGGATAGAACGGTAAAGAATTTAGACCAAAGGCCATTCACTGGGTCCTATGGGTCATTCAGCGCTGAGAGAGAAATTGACAGATGCTTTGACAGGTGCAGCTGAAGAAAAGCTTCACAGCTGCACTATGGAAAAATTGTCAGAGATGGTGGGAAACCAGATGGAAGAAAGAATATGAACGGAGGTACAATAAAAGGAATGGAGAGGTTGCAGCTATGGACCGAAGGGACGCTGCAAAAAGCCTCAAGCAATGCCTACAGCGCACCTCACTGACAGCACTAACCCCGCCCCCACCCCCCTTTGAAAAAAGAAACCGAAAGCGTGGTCACATGCTTTCATTCATCAAGATCGCTACCAGATACCGGACAGTAAAATGATGGCCGTGGACCAAGTATTGAATGATAAATTCCTGTTGCTTAACAGGATCGGCTTAAATTATGGAACGAACTTTGTCAAAAACTTTGTGTCGAGAAGAAAATTCTTCAAAGTTTGGGTATTTCAGATTACATTAAAGTTCAGTGGAACGTCCTTGGTCGATAGCTGAACTTGAAAATCATTTTAGGAAAAGTGTCCTAACTTGCATACACACAAATGAGAAGGTTAAGGTTGAAACAAGATACAGATGAAACGCAAAGTATGAAAAAAAAATAATAAAAAGAGCTAATCACTCCTGATCTGGCATTGGAAATGACAAATCATCCCCGTGACGTTCTCTTTTTATGCCTTAACGATTACACTTCGGAACGAGAGAGAGAGAGAGAGAGAGAGAGAGAGAGAGAGAGAGAGAGAGAGAGAGAACAAGCTGTGAATCTCTATCCTCGGGCGAGGCCACGAAAAATAAAGCGGTTAGTTTGCCGTGAATAAAAACGGCCAAGTCAGTCATAAAACTATTAACGGTTCCGAGTGACCTTAAGCCACCATTTCACCCAATTTAACAAAGATGCTTTTTTTCCCTCCTTGTATACAATTTTTTCTTTTCTTTTTTTTTCTTTTTACATCCTCCTGGCCTTCATTTCCTTATCCGTGTCCGTGTTTTCATTCGGTATAATTTTTTTGTTCTTGAACTCATCATTTATTATCCATTGTAAACTAACCAATCTAATCGAAGCAGATTCTTTAATCTTTAACTAATCAGTCCCGTCTTTATTTTCTAGCTTCTCTACTTCCTTTCTCTTTAGATTTGTTCATATTTACTACATAGATCGACGTTTTGCATTCAGTCTGCACTTACAACATCGTAGTGAAGAAGTTGCTACCAAGAGCTGTGTATAAAGCGGCTTCACTTTATTAATTCGGCAAAATTAAGGATTGACCCTCACACTTTTACCTTAGGTGACTTAGCCACAATACAGAGCTGTTGTGAATTTACTGCAAGATCACTGGGGGGTAGGCGAAAATCAAAAGATTGAAGAAAAAAATGTGTGTGGTTTTTTACGCGAAAATCAAAGGATTTTAAAGAAATGTTAGGAGAAAATCAACATATTTGAAAAAAATGTTAGTCGAGAAAGTATTTAAAAAAAAAAATACAAATACAAATACTCGTTCTTGTTCTCTTAATCAACTGCTCTGCAAAGAGCTAACAAAGTTTCTTTCTCTTCATCCATTACGTGCCAAATTAGCGAGAACTGAAGACAACAATGATACCTTAACTTTAACTAAATCCACTTCCTTCTAGTCAGGTCCTTCAATGACAGTTACAGAAAGAATAAGGAAAGTCATCAAGCTAAATCGGCCTGAGTCATATTTCAGCATCATTACCAAAATGATTCGGGTATTCTGAACCTCATTAAAGCGTCTCACGATGAGTCAACGCACCACTACAACGACTCTATTACCAGATTTGAGACTGTAATTTTGGCATCTCCTCCAAGGAGAGTAAGTTTGACCAAGGCCATCCATCGCAACAGCACGTTGGCCCGTGGCTCTGACCTTCCAGTTCTTCGTAGCTATAAAGCTTGTCAAGGTCTGTTTCTCTTCCTCCCTCCATTCATCAAGGGATAATGAACCCCAAACCTATCTTTAAGAATCTGTGAAAGCTTTTTGGTTATGTTTACATTTCATTTTCCATTCAAATGTACTAAGTTCACTTTTAAACTGTTCCAGGCGGAGTTATAAATGCTGATGGCCGAGAGAGTGACATGCTACATTCCCTTAATTTATTTTTCACTTACCACTTACTTCAGTGTTATAAGATTTTCCTTTCTTATTGGAATTTTTAGTTTATCATACGCCCGACTCGTCTTTCACCTATGCTTATTCCTGTCTGTAGTAGCTTCCTACATAGAAATTTGTTCATACTCTCAATGATACAATATAAACACATTATCAAGATAGTATTTATATTATCTCTTCAAATAATAGCATGTCTTTTCACATGCAAATGGTTGCCTCCAGATGTTAGGCTATACTAGGTTCTCAGCCAGTCTTTATGAAGTAAGGTTCCTGCTCCTACAGATATGGAGACCACTAACATAATCATGGAGCAAAAAATTGAATGAACTTTGAAACAGATGAGAATTAATCCCATAAAAGTCAACCCAAATATTACTCATAATGATGATTAGTAGCCATATGCTTCACTATCCTAACAAAAAACTTATTATAACTGACCAGCTAACAGGTGCTTAATTCACTCATAAGGAAAACATTCCCAATGGATTTTATATAAATAAACTAGATTTATTTCTTGCCCGAGATAAATCTAATGATTTATGCAGGGTAAAAGAGGCTAATAATATATGATTTACTTGAAGTTCTCTGGGAATGTAAATTATTGGTCATGTACGTATATACAGTGGTCCCCCGTATTCGCGGGGGATGCGTACCAGACCCCCCCGCGAATAGTTAGAATCCGCGAATGTTTGGAACCCCTATAAAAACGCTAAAAACAGCCTATTTTGTTAGTTAAAACTTAAGAAAAAACCACTAAAAATTTTCATACTTGGTTTTTTAATAGTTTTATCACAAAAAGTGCATTTTATGATGAAATTGATAAAAAAAAAAAAAAAAAAAAAAAACAGGAATTTGTGGATATTTCTCATAGAAAAATACCGCGAATGTGCGAATTTTCCGCGAATAATGCAGGGAAATGTTCCTGAGAGAAATCCGCGAATGTGTGAGTCCGCGAATCCGGAGAACGCGAATACGGGGGGTCCACTGTATACTCTTAGCTTCGCAGCTGAATCCAGGTTTAGCCACCAGATAAAGCAGTCAGGTACAGAACACCCTACAGTCCACTTTCAGCTGACACTGTCCCAAATTTTATACAAAAGCAGCTGTCAATGCAGATGTCTGATGGTAGTATCTTTACTGATAAAACCAAATTATACGATCAATCTTTCCGATGAAGCCTAGGACTTTGGCCATATAGACAATATCTTCCTTAAGGCAACGATGAAACGGATTAAGACAATTGACAGAACCAATGTTGGCTTAGCAGTGACCCCAGCCATCATCTAAGGGCATATCTCCCACTATACATTTCACAAATGTAACTTCTGTCATTCACTATTTGATAAGGGTGGAAGTCAGTCCACTGAAATATAGTCCTGAGCTTTAAACCAGTGTTTTAATGGGCCTATATCACTTGAGACATATCCTGTTTTAACAGAATTTACACACACACATGCCTATACAGTAGTGCCTCAGGATACGAAATTAATACGTTACGTCCGAAGCAGCCTTCGTAACCTGATTTTTTTGTATCTCGAACTACATTTTACATGTATATTGCCTAATTCGTTCCAAGCCCTACAAAAACACCACAGTAAATTTTATAATAAAGCTAAATTGACCAATAAACAATGAAATACAACAATTTGGACCATTCAAACCTAACATAACCTTTACCGTACCTATAAATAAAGTGTATTAGTGTACATGGTACAAGAAATACTGTATGTACATGTACGTACATATGTAGTAAAATGTGGAACCTTACCTTTCGAGTGAGGTGATCTCCGAAAGTGGCGACAGAGGAGGAGGACAAATGGCAGAAAACATGAACACTTAACTTTACAAAAAAAAATAAAAAAAATGGCAGAAAACATTAGCACTAAACTTTACGAAACACATTAACAAAGGGCAGAAAACATTGACACTTAACTTTACAAAAAACTTAAAATTAAATTTCTTTTTTTTGTCTTTTTCTGATTTTTACTTTTTTTTTTACTTTGGTTAGACCCTTTACAATGTTTTATTTTTTTTTTTGTTTTTTTTTTTTTTTTTTTACAAAATTTCAATTTTTCACCATTTTCAACTTTCTGTTTTTTCGTATCACTTGGAATCTTCCTGTTTGCTTACTACTACTAAAGCCTCTTTAAAACATAACTATCCAAGGAAGATTGATTCTGCCTGCTTTTGACAATGTTCCTGAAACGACTCGGGCAAATGTCATCAAACTGCGCAAGAATACGACCTGTGTGAGCCTTTTCAGGGTGTCTCTTTTCTACAAATGATTGCACTTTATGAAAAGCAGCTAGATCATCCTTAATTTCTGCCATTGTCATAGGGTCGTCCTCCTCGCCGCTGCTAGAGAACTCTTCTTGAACGACGTTATGTTGCATGGCCTCCAACTCCTTCAGGTCATCCTCGTCTACGACCAGCCCCATAGACTTGCCGAGTGCAACGATCTCGTCAAGATCTGGTTGCGAAACAGTTTCAGGATCGTCAACTGTCTCTGAATCTGCATCAGCTTCGCCCATGTTGAATCCCTCGAAGTCTCGGGTGGATACGGCATCAGGCCAGAGTTTCCTCCACGAAGAATTCAAGGTTCGCCTCGAAACCTCCTGCCAAGCTTGATCGATGAGTCGGATGCATATCACAACATCGAAATGCTCCCTCCAAAATCCACGCAAGGTGAGGATTGTGGTATCGGTGATGTTGAAACATCTCTTAAAAAGATGTTTTGTATACAGCTTCTTGAAGTTCGATATCACTTGCTGGTCCGTGGGCTGGAGGAGAGGGGTGGTGTTAGGCGGAAGATAAAGAACCTTGATGAAAGAATACTCTGCTAGGATATCTTTCTCGAGGCCAGGAGGGTGAGCAGGGACATTGTCCAACAACAG
The DNA here is from genome assembly GCF_015104395.2 of Macrobrachium nipponense. Taxonomy (NCBI): domain Eukaryota; kingdom Metazoa; phylum Arthropoda; class Malacostraca; order Decapoda; family Palaemonidae; genus Macrobrachium; species Macrobrachium nipponense. The sequence continues at coordinate 109,159,940 of NC_061109.1, read as the reverse complement.
CAGACATTTCTGAGGGAGGCACTTCTCTTCCAAGAATTTCTTCACTGCCGGGCCAAAACATAGATTTACCCACTCAGTGAACAAAAATCTCGTTACCCAGGGTTTCCCATTAGCCCTCCACGTCACCGGAAGCTTCTCCTTTAGCACTTTGTGGGCCTTGAAGGCTCGAGGAGTCTCGGAATGATACACAAGTACGGGCTTGACCTTACAATCCCCACTGGCGTTGGAACAAAGTGCGAGCATAAGCCTGTCTTTCATAGGCTTTTGCCCGGGTAGCTTCTTCTCTTCCTGCGCCAAAAAAGGCCAGTCTCGTCACAGTTGAAGACTTGCTGAGAACTGTAGCCTTCCTTGATCGTCATCTCGTTGAAGTCTTAATAAAGGCTTCAGCCGCTTTCGTGTCTGAGCTGGCAGCCTTCCCATGCCGCACCACCGAATGGATGCCAGTCCATTCATGAAATTTATCAAACCACCCCCAAGAAGCCTTGAAGTCTGGGGTTGCTGTCGATGTCCCTTCTCCTCCGTCGTCTTCGGCCTTGGCAATCAGATCACCGAAAATAGCGCTGGCCTTGTGGCAAATTGCCATCTCAGTTATTGTATCGCCAGCGATTTCTTTGTCTTTAATCCATACAAGAAGCAGCCTCTCCATCTCATCATGCACGTGGCTCCTCTTTTTGGACAAAATAGTCACGCCCTTGGAAGGTGTAGCTGCCTTGATGGCTTCTTTCTGCTTAAGGATGGTGCCTATCATCAACGGACTTCAGCCATATTCCTTAGCGCATGCCGGCTTCATACTTTTTAATTATCACCATCTTTGTCTCCATAGAAAGCATCCTCTTCTTTCCGTGAACTTCAGCAACATTCTTGGGACCCATGGCTAATTAAGTTGATTAAGTTCACACACAACGCGATATAGTATCCAAGTACAAAAAGAAAGTGAAATCACTAACGCGAATTTATGTTAACAAACAAAATCTATGTGAACGAACGAATTCCACGTGTGTATGATAATGCTGATGCGACGAAATGGTCGAAGGACGCCTTTACGTAGAGGGATGATGGGACAGATGCTGACCAATAGGAGAGTAGGGTCTAACGGTGGTGACTAGCATCAGGAACCAATGGGAGAGCGGGAGAAGGGTGGTGAGTCTACTCAGTTGGCGGCACACGAGTTTTAAAATTGTTTTTGGCGGTCCAGGCGAATCTCGGACTTTACAGTACACACTTTCGCAACCTGAATTTAAAAAATCTTTGTCTTTGCTTTTGTAACTTGGATTTTTTGTAAGTAGGGACTTTCGTACATCTAGGTTCTACTGTACAGGCAGTCCTTGGGTTACGACGGGGGTTCTGTTCTTGAGACGCGTCATAAGCCGAAAATCGTCGTAAGCCGGAACATTGTCAAAAATCCTAAGAAAACCTTACTTTTAATGCTTTAGGTGCATTCAAAACTATGTAAACTGCATTCTTCATCAAAAAAACCTTTAAATATTGATTATTTTGCATTTTTGGTGTCATATTTCATCTGCCAGATCAGCGTTTGTAGGCATCGTAACTCTGGAACATGCGTCGTAACCCTGGAAATAATTTCTGATGAATATAATTGAAAAGCGTCATAACCTAGGAACGTCGTAAGCCGAGACCGTCATAACCCAAGAACTGCTTGTATGGCCCTACATGGGGTGACACATCGTAAGGCAGTTGAATCTGTGAGCGATGTCCCTCTGGTACAATAACATAAAGGTGGTATAATGTGTGAGAAACTTGCCCTCATTACCAATGCTACCAAAAATTTATTCAAAAATGCAGGGACACTTCCATAAACCTACTTTGTGAACTTTTACTATAACTAAACAAGAGTCTACACCAGAAAAGTTATACGTACATTTATTCGATTACAGAATGAAGCCAGAAATAAAGGGTATTCCTGGACACCCACTCTCTTTTGCTTGCCAGTATACTAGCAAATAGGTGCTGACACTTTGGCCTAAAAGATTTGCCCTTCTTAAGCAGCACCTTATGGCTCATACTTAGCATATAACCCACTCACTCATACAACCAACAGAGTCCTCCCAGTGAAATCAGAACCCTGAAAACTCATGTACATATCTTTCATCAGGAATCGATGGGTTTTAATCAAAACCACCACAAACACAGAAACAAATGGGACAGATACCAGACACTTTGACTTCCAAACAAGAGGAAAAGCCATGTAAATCACCAGTCTACACTTTACCAAGACTAAAGACGACATGAAGACAGCGGTTTAGTAAGATATCTGTCACAGACCTCACTTAAGGGCCCATACTCTGTTTGAGTTATAGTGCGGAGGACAAGACTCCTCGAAGTTCCTCATGAGCATAGACAGTTCAACTGAATTGGAGATATACATTTGTCCCAGTTAAAAGGCCTACTCAAGGCAGTTTTTTTTTCTAGGGAGGTAGAGGAGTGTGTTCATGTTCCACTGAACACTGTTTCTCTGTTCTTTGTAACTGGGAGTACCAACTCCGTGTCTTGCAATTATCTGACCGTATTTGCCACATCTAGTTTGCACATTCTCGTTTGTATATTATATTGGTGCATTTGTGCTTTTTTGACAATGAAATAAGTCACCAACCAGATGAGTGACTCTCTATGCAGGAGAGACCATGCAATCTGCCTATCCTCTTAACTGATACTGAGGCAAGCAGGGAAACAATCTGAAGAGTAACATCTCTGTCCATAGCCTCCCTCAGAGGGTCCTTCTGTACCTGAGTGAGACTACAGAGGATGATTCATATCCCACTCAAAAGGCCAAAGTTTGCAGGACAAAATTAAAATTGCAAAAAAATTTTTATTCTAAGCATCTGCTGAAAAAATACCTTCTGTTATGCTCAAGAGCTTATGACGTGGCAATCTTCATTGTGCTAAACATATTAAAGCCTCCACCTCACTATCATGTAAAAAAGGGCTACATTCTATCTCCTATGAGAGAGAGAATGTTTTCCAAATGTTCCTTCTACCCATATTAGCACCTCTCAAAACTAAGGAACAAACCACAGCCAAAATCAAAATAAATATTAAATTTATGTTTTTAGTAAGATTTTACTTCTATATTTATATATATTATATACAACTGTTCTTAGTTACTGTTTAATTTAACATTTTTAATGTCACACATCGATAAAACTGACTCTATACGCTACAAAAATGTGATCATCAATTTCCGCAATTCCTTAATTTCAAATCCCACAGGAGACAATACAGGCAGAGAAAGTCAGTTACATGCTGTCTTCTCGTTCAAAACCTAAATTCACCGACAAAAGTAATTACTTGTTGCCAGAATATCTCTGTTTTTAGGGAATAAGTTGGTAATACAATTGTGAAACTTTTAATTTTGAAAGGAAGTTCACACGTATATTGGCGGCCAGCAGGAAGTTTGAGAATTGTGAATACTTTTTGCATCTAAAGTTATAATGTTTGCAAAGGCAACAGAAAGAGAAATTAGTGGTTGGGAGAGTAATACGTATTGGAAAAGTAACGAGGATTTAAAAAAATATCTGATTTTGAGGTACAGTCAAACCTTGGTTTTTGTACACCTCTCTTATCACAGACTTTTTTTCTATGAAATTTTGTCTCGGTTATCATACGTTTCCTTGGTTTTCGTACACTTGGAAATACCCCATCTCGAGCGCCAAAACGAAGCATCCCATCTTCTTTCATGACCCATTCTGCTTTTGTGTTAGTTGTTTTTGTACTTTTTTATTCGAGTGCAACTGCTAAATAAGCCAAAATGGGGCCAATGAAAGTTCCAAGTGGTACCCCTTCTGTAAAAAAAAAAGGCGAGAAGCACTATAGAATTTAAGAAAGAACTCGTAGCAAAGTAGTGGAGTTACAAGGATTAGGATGTCTCAAAAGACTTGTTAGTCCACCCAGGGAGACATCATGAGCTCACTTATCTCTAGGAGCAGGTTTTACTGTTCATTCACGGTGTCCTAATGATTTTGTCTAGCTTTCTTCTAAACTATTCCACACTCTTGCTGTTTACAATTTCTGGTAGAAGTTTATTCCATGTGTCACATATCTTGTATGTAAAGAAGTTCCCACAATGGGATGTGTTGTATCTCTTCAGTTCTAGTATCCATCCATTATTTCTTGCCTGGTTTTTGTTTAAACCCTCTTACGCCGATGACGTATTAAAGTCGAGTCAAAATGTCTCCCGTATGCCGATTGGACTATCATACGTCGGCTCAAAAAAAGTTTTTTTTAAAAAATTCGCGGAAAAATAACTTATAGGCCTACCAGCCGAAAACTTTTGTATCACGCGCCTTGGGGGATGCTGGGAGTTCACGGATCAAGCGTTGTTTTGTTTACAATCGCTACGCAGGCGCGCAAGCGCGAATTTCTTTCTTATCGCACTAAAAAGTATCAGTGACACATCTCGGAAATTATTTCGTCACTTTGACATAATTATTGCACCATTTTTTAAATTATTTCCTTTACATGAGTATTATATATGAAAATGTGCGCATTTCATGCACAATACAAACTAAAAAATAATCATGATTGTAGCTTTTATCAATTTGAAAATATTTCAATATAAATAACGATAAGTGCAAAAATTTCAAACTTCGGTCAACTTTGACTCTACAGAATGGTCGAGAAACGCAATTGTAAGCTAAAATTCTTATATTAGTAATATTCAATCATTTGCCTTCATTTGCAACAAATTGGAGTCTCTAGCACAATAATTTCGATTTATGGTGAATTTATGAAAAAACTTTTTCCTTACGTTCTGCGATAAAACTCTTCCGATAAATTTTTTCGTGCGATTGTCCTAATGTTTGCACCCTTTTAAATTTGCCGTTACATAAAGTTTTATATATGGAAATGTGCGCAATTTCATGCACAATACAACAAAAAACAACCCATGGTTGTAGCTTTCATCAGTTTTGAAATATTTTCATATAAATAACGTTAAGTGCAAAAATTTCAACTTTCGGTCAACTTTGACTCTACCGAAATGGTCGAAAAACGCAATTGTAAGCTAAAACTCTTATATTCTTTAGTAATATTCAATCATTTACCTTCATTTTGCAACGACTTGGAAGTCTCTAGCACAATATTTCGATTTTATGGTGAATTTATGAAAAAAAAAAAATTACGTTCGCGCGGTAACTCTTCCGAAAAAATCAGAATTTTTTTGTGCGATTGTCGAAATGGGTTTTGCACCATTAAAATTAGCTGTTACATAAAGTTTTTATATAGGGAAAATGTGGCGCAATTTCATGTAGAATACAACTAAAAATGATTGAAGGTTGTAGCTTTTCTCTTTTTTCGAAATATTTGCATATAAATCACGATAAATAGAAAAAAACCACGTTCGGTCAAATTTGACTCTACCGAAATAGTGAAAAAACGCAATTGTAAGCTAAAACTCTTACGGCCTAGTAATATTCCCTCATTTTTCTTTATTTTGAAACAAATTTGAAGTCTCTAAAACAATATTGTGATTTATGGTGAATTTTTGAAAAATATATTTACCTTCACTCCGCGCGCGATTCGCGGCCGCACGTCTCCGAAATACGTACATGGCATTATCCTAATATTTGCTCCTTTTCATCATTAGCCTTTTTTTATAGAGTTTCATATATCAAAATGTGCGCAAATTCATGAAGAATACAATAAAAAATAATTGAAGGTTGTAGCTTTTTTCCATCTTCGAAATATGTGCATATGAAAAAATATATATATTAAATTTCGACATTCGATCAAATTTAACTCGTCCGAAATGGTCGCAATCTGCATTCTAATCTAAAACTCTTACAGTATCGTAATATTCAATCATTTGTCTTAATTTTGAAACAAATTGGAAGTCTCTAGAACAATATTGTGATTTACGGTGAATTTTTGAAAACAATATTTTTTGCGTCCGCGCGTTACGAATTCGTACATCATTTTGTGATAATATTTTTCCGGTGTTGCTTTTATTGTTTTACAATGATATTATATCAAAATGATCGCAATTAGTGTACAATACAACGCAAATAAAAGTAACTGGGTTAGCTTTGACCGTTTTCTGCACAGCGTGATTTGAATACAATTATGTATGAATTTTTTTTTCGCTACCATATATCGCATTATTTACATATGATAATGATATTATTTTCATTTCTGATGGTTGCATTCTAAACTTCAGGCAATGAAAAAAAAAAAGAGCCAAAAATGAACTCTTAATCTTCAAAGTACGCGCGTCTGTAATTTTTTGAAAAAATTATTTTTTTCCACTTCCGCGCTCACTCCAAACCGGGCCCGGCATACGGGAGACGTTTTTGATTTTTAGGGCTCCGGCGTTAAGAGGGTTAACATAAGTAGGTTACTGTCTACTTTTGTTATGCCTTTCAGTATTTCAAATGTTTCTATTTGTTCTCCTCGCAATCGTCATGTTTCTAATCCATACATGTTCAGGCTCTCCAGTTGTCTTTGGTCACATATTTGCCCCTTCTAGTCTATTTATGTCCTTTCTTAGTGTTGGTGACCAAAACTGAACTGCATGTTCAAGATGAGGTCTGACTAATGATGTGCAGAGCTACAGCACCGTTTCCTTCTTTCTGTATTCGAATTGCCTCTGTATGTATCCCACTAGTTTTTGTGCCTTCTTTTCAGCTTTTACGCACTTTTTTGTGGATTTTCAGTCCTTGGTAATTGTTACGACCTTATTTACGGCCGTAATTTCAAGGGTTCTTGTCTCTACTCAGAATTTGCGGTCAGTGAAAATGTAACACAGCAACTTAGGAACAATAGAACAAACACCTCAACAAAAGTTACAATATTTATTTACAAACACACAAAAAGAGGTAATGGTTGGTAACAATAAAAACCAAAATAAATGAAATGTATAAATAAGGGAAAACCAACCTTAAGATCTTTAAAAGAGCACCTACAGCTAAATTAAAACCCTACGATAAGAAATAGGAAATAATAAATATGAAACTTCAGGCAGGTACCTTCCAAATAACTGGCCAGACAAAACTAACCTAAGAAAATAAGTAAGGCAGAAGGAGCAAGAGAAAAAATAAGGGGAGGGGCACTTAAAATTATTTCTACCTAATACATACAAAACTAACTTAAGTTAATAAACAATACATTACAAAAAATAACCTTACAAATTGATTGAAAGGAATAATCACGAAAGGCTTAGTGAATCATCTTCTCAGGTCATACAAGATCCAGAAGACCGTACTGCAAACAAGGGCGTGCAAATCTACAGATACCCAGCGATCCACGATCGTCTTAATAGTTATAAAAACATCTCATACCTGTAGAAAGCCGCCCTACTTGTCTCCACGAGTTCCAAGAACTCACTGACGCCGATGAGCAGGTCAACTGGGTCAAGCTGCAATGCCAGCAGGCAATCCAAAATAACACTGGAATACTAAGGGTGTAGCCTCCGAGAATCCGGGACGGTCAAGGATCTCGCACGCCACAAACTGCAAACCGTTCCCAGTAGATACGGGCCAACTCGCTCGGAATTCTTCCGAAGAACGAGGGAAGGGCGTGGCTGACGAATGCCGCGGGTGACAGACACCAGCGACCACACACAAGGCAGCGAAGGATTAAAGAAGCCGTGATCCAAATCTCCAATCTCCGTACAAAACTGCAGAAGTGACCAAAGTTTAAGTGGCAAAGCGTCAGGCTGTGAGGAGGAACTCGAACTAACTCTGTCACGAATCACCACCCTTACGATCAAGCCTTCCACTCGAGTCAACACAGCTCATAGGAGAGAAAAACAACGATCGTTAATACGGCACTTCAATGGTTCACTAATACCGGGGGAGAAGGCGGTAAACAAAGCAAAACTACGAAGTCATATGACTCCCTTACAGAGTTCATCGAACTAATAAACGATACTAACTTGTTAAAAAAAAACTTAACCTAAAATAAGATCAAAAGGTTGGACAACTATTAACAAATTATAATTAACAAATTATTAATTTACTTTAATCTAATACCTTTCTCCCCCTACAAAAAAATTTTTTAATCAAATAGAGTAAAATTTTTTATACAACCTAAAGAATCAATTAAATCTTAAAAATAGCATCAATCTTAAAAGTAAAGATAAACCTTAATGTAAACATGCATAGAATTATCTAATAAAGCACACACAATTGTGGCATTACACATTCTGAAATAAAAAGGTCGGCATTAAATATACCTCAATTAAACATACCAATATATAAAACAGTCTAATTAAATACAAAGCTGGAAATAAAATAAAAATTAATCGAACATAATTCTGAGCGAAGAACAAAATGTACTAAATCACAGAAAATGATAAAGTTCTGAAATTCCAAAAGTTCTTGCTAAAAATTAAAGATATAAATGGCACAAAGACCCACCTATCAGCTAATAAGAAACTATTACTAATATAGAACTGAATATTTCTTACCCTAATACTTAAACTAAAAACAACACTGGCAAAAAATGAAATTTTCATTATTAAAATGAAGTTTTATTGTATACTTACCGAACAATTATAGAGCCGTGATTTCCACGAGCGGCAGGATACTAAATTCAAATTTAGCGCGTCGGCGTCGCCAACACTGGTGGTGATGACGGTCATCTCCCTCCACTCGCGGGAGAACCAGGTACAACTGCCCAGGTGAATCCAATTCTTTCTGCCCGTCCGTCCACCTAAGGAGGAGGGTGGGTATAATCATAATTGTTCGGTAAGTATACAATAAAACTTCATTTAATAATGAAAATTTCATTTTTATTGTAGTGTCTTACCGAACAATTATAGAGCTGATTACACATTTATGGGAAGGTGGGATTCAGTGGACCACTAGTATTTTTAAATGGTTACATTTATTGCAATACCAGTAAACACTCAAGGTGTCTGTTGTACCTACCTTGTAAGAGAGCTACAGCAGACTGTTACTGCCTCTGGTCGGTGCTCTTCTTACTATTGTAGAGGAATTGGAATTTGCCCAAAGTTAGCCTCTACAGGAGTGGAATCCTTCCGTAGTTCAAGCGAGTCAAGGCTGACTGACGGAGGATAGTAACAACAAAGATTGTTGCCTTGCCCTGGGCTAAGACCAGAAAATTCAATCATACAAAACATTTGTCACCAACAACCAGATTTAAAAACATATATACCCAACCATTGTAAAATCTGACCTAACAGACTGGTGGGGGGGAGTATCCCAGGTACTCAGTACCCCAGCTTCCCTTGAACTCGACAACCTATTCAGGTGAAAAGTTAGCATAGAGGTGACGACCCCTGTGCCGTTTTCTTCTCCCAACACCCTGCCAGAAACCGCCACCGGACCTAACGTTTACAATTCTCGAAAACCGTTTCTATCTCTTTGAGATAATGACTCGCAAAAAAACCGACCAATTCGATCTCCAGAACGTCCTCTGAAGATCGAAGCTAAAGATAAATTCTTTCTGAATGCTAAAGAAGTTGCCACTGCTCTAACCTCGTGAGCTTTAACTCTCAGAACGGAAAGATTGTCGTTCTCGGACTGCGAGTGAGCTTCCCTGATAAGCTCTCTAATAAAGAACGATATAGCATTCTTAGAAAGAGGACGAGAGGATTTTGAAACCGAGGTCCAGAGCTTAGAAGATTGTCCTCTGATACCCTTAGTGGCAAACAGATACTGACTTCTTAATAGCCCTGACCTGGACATAAGAGCCTTTCTTCCTCCTCATGTCCAACCCAAAATCAGATAAGTTCCTTACCACAAAACTCCTCGGCCAAGGATTAGAAGGATTCTCATTTTTGGCTAGAAAGGTCAAAGATACCGAAAATACAGCATTGCCTTGAGAGAAACCGACTCTTTTGTCTATAGCGTGCAATTCGCTGACACGCTTAGCAGAAGCTAGTGCAATAAGAAAGAGTGCCTTCTTAGTCAAGTTCCTGAGTGAAGCCGACTTCAAAGGCTCAAACGGTGGCCCCATGAGGAACTTAAGCACCACATCTAAGTTCCAAGCCACTGTATCTTGCGGGAGCTTAGTGGTTTCGAAAGACCTAATGAGGTCCGACAGATCTGAATTGGAGGAAATATCCAAACCTCGATGTCGAAAAACCGAAGAGAGCATGGCTCTATATCCTCTGATCGTCGAAGGAGCCAGTTTCTTAGAGTTCCTAAGAAATAGAAGAAAAATGATATTGTTAAGATACAATAAAGTTTTGTACATACTTACCCGGCAGATATATACTTAGCTATAGACTCCGTCGTCCCCGACAGAAATTCGAATTTCGCGGCACACGCTGCAGGTAGGTCAGTGATCTACCGCCCCTGCCGCTGGGTGGCAGGAATAGGAACGATTACCGTTCTAGAAACCAGATTTTTCTCTTCCACCTGTCTCCTGAGGGGAGGTTGGGTGGCCATCAATCGTATATATCTGCCAGGTAAGTATGTACAAAACTTTATTGTATCTTAACAATATCATTTTTTGTACATGGAACTTACCCAGCAGATATATACTTAGCTGATTGACACCCTTGGTGGTGGGAAAGAGACAACTATTTACTGAATAGACAGGTAAACAACATACGTTGTAGGTAATAAATAAATAAAACCTTGGTTCCTACTTGATCAGGCGGAAGCCTCCATGGCTAATGCCTAGGAATCTGCTTCGCCTCAAGAGCCTCAGCGAGGATGTGACCTATGGCTAAGAGTTTTCTTGTGGGTCTGTCGATGGGGTCTTATCCATTTACTCGACAGAGCCTCTTACATGACAATATGCCTATGCCTAGTGGCATAATTAAGGAGCACAACACCGATCCCGATCACCTGATCCTAACACGAGGGTTAGTGCTTAAGTTGAAAAGAGTTATCTACAAACTCCTTTCAAACAACCCAAAGAAAAAACACGACGTTAAATAAAATTTAACTCACTAGTTAAGGATCAGTATCTGCTCCCTATCCAGCAATGTATCCGCAGACACGTATCAACCAAGAGAGAAGGATCCCTCGAAGGTTATCTTGACATCCTTCGGATAATGGGAAGTCAACACAGAGTTGCATCTCCCGTATGTGACAGCTAATATGTCCTTATGACGTATTGTTAGGGAAAGAACAAGAATTCGGAAAAGCTCGCACTTCATGCGCTTTTAATTCTCAGCTGTTTGAAGGAATCATCAATGCACTTATCAAGTGCTTAGGAGATCACAAAGTCTCAAAGAAGGCCAGGGCGTTCTTTGATATAGATCTCTTCTGGGTGAAGCCTGGAGCCTGGCTAGCGCTTGGCTAGCGCTTGGCAGGCGCCTAGCGCCTGTCTAGCGCCTCGCGCCTGGCTGGAGCCTTGCGCCTGAATGGCGCCTAGAGCCTGGCTGGAGCCTCGCGCCTAGATGGCGCCTTGCTGTCTGGCGCCTCGCGCCTGGCTGGCGCCTCGCGCCTGGCTGGCGCCTCGCGCCTGGCTGGTGCCTGATTGGCTCCTCCTTCCTGGCTAGCGCCTCGCGCCTGGCTGGAGCCTTGCGTCTGGCTGGTGCCTTGCGCCTGGAAGGCACCTGGAGCCTGGCAGAAGACTTCATGATTACTGTCTATGAGTCTGCATGCCTCAAGAGTTTCAGCGAGGTAGGGACCTATGACTGACAAACCCTTCTGGATCATGTCAATGGGGGCTAGCCCGCTTACACGACAGAGCCTTCTCGGATCGTGCCAATGGAGGGCTGACCCACTTACATGGCAGAGCCTTACCTGTATCATCATCAATGGGGACTAGCCCTCTTACATGACAGAGCTTTAGGTTTCTCTTTACTGGAAGGAGCCTTGCGTCTGGATGGATCCTCAATCCTGACTGGAGCCTAGCCTTGAAGGAGCCTGGCACCTGGATGGCGCCTGGCTGGCTTCTAGAGCCTTGCCGGCTCCTAGAGCCTGGCTGGCTCCTAGAGCCTGGCTGGCTCCTAGAGCCTGGCTGGCTCTTAGAGCCTGCCTGGCTCCTAGAGCCTGCCTGGCTCCTAGAGCCTGGCTGGCTCCTAGAGCCTGGCTGGCTCCTAGAGCCTGGGCTGGCTCCTAGAGCCTGGCTGGCTCCTAGAGCATGGCTTGGCTCCATAGAGCCTGGCTGGCTCCTAGAGCCTGGCTGGCTCCTAGAGCCTGGCTGGCTCCTAGAGCCTGGCTGGCTCCTAGAGCCTGGCTGGCGCCTCGCGCCTGGCTTGGCCCTCCACACTTGCTGGAGCTTCGAGCTTGGAAGAGTCTCTAGGCTGTCTGACGATGTCCACATCGGACACTCTTATATCTGTCCGATTTGTTCGCCTCTAGGCGCATTTGCGCCAGGTTGGAGGCCCGCTCCTTCTCAGTATCCGACCATGACAGAGTTCCTTGGAACTGTCCGCCTCTGGCGTTTTTCGCCTGTATTGGCATTTGGCGCTTGGCTGGCGCTACATTGTCCGAGAGTCTTGAACAACCACATAGTTATCAGGAGACTGGAGAAGGGTGAAGAAATTCTTCCCCTTTGAGCTTTTGGCCCCTGGCAAGGGAGGTGATTTTAGTCAGCTACACCCAGTAGACGACAGGATATCTAACACACGAGCGAGAAGAGTCTTCCTCCGAGGAGGATCCTTCGTGAACACTTCTTTTGCTAACGAGATCGCTTCTTACATTGTTGATGAGGTTCCTCGTTGCAGAATCTTCCCTATCCTTGCCCCCCGAAGGAAGGGAAGGAGTCTGGAGTCGAAGAGAGACTGAGCTGAAAATTGGGCGGAACCCTGATTTCTAGCTCTTATTGTATCCTTCTGAATACCTTCTGGGAAGCATTTTGAGCCCTTCATCGCACTCCCCGAAGGACTCTGTAGGCAAACGTTTTTAAAACCACCATCTCTTCTTCTTTAGATGAAAATGTAAGTACCCTGCCTGGGCAACTAAACTTCTCTCTGAAAGCGTTGCGTCAGGAATAGAGGGATTTATTTCTTTTGCCCCAGACATACTATGCTGGCAAGAACCCATTGCCGAGTCTCCATTGAATCTGATGCGAGATTCCAATGCACAAAAAATTCACTTGTCTTCTTGGTCGTTTAGGGCTAAGAGAAACAAAGAATTCCTTCATAAACTTCCTCAAAGAAGTCAGATGAGGAGCAGTTCCATTTTGTCGGAACACGGAATCTGTGGCCACAAAAAAAAAAAAAAAAAAAAAAAACACAAAAAAAAATCCCATTCGAAGTACATGATATCCTACTCTTGTCGTATTGGGGTATCCTATAAGATCCCGAAGATCTTAATCCTCTGTTATCTCTAATTCCCTTTGTAGAGACAGAGTATAGGCCTTTAACTGCGTTCTTTGATAGCAGATATATACATAGGTGATTCTTCCCTCTGAAAGTGAAGAAAAAAACCTCGCTATGTGGTTCACAGAGGTATCGGAAGAGGACAGTTTCCTCATTCCCTAACACGATCTGCAGCAATTCTATGTCTTAGCCATGACTATTTGTTCATTTACCTTGAAAAAAACAAAAACCTTCTCATTCATGTCCACTTCTGGTCAGTCTGCACGCGGACAGACTCAGAGTGGAGATTGTTTTATAGGTCTATTTATAATAGATTATGTATAGAAGATCCGATACTCTTGGAAAAGCCTTACGAAACATGCTGTGAGAAGAAAACGTGACTTCTGTGAATCCAACCTCTCTAAGGCCAAAATGAGGGCTACATCCTCTCTTCCTTTTGACGCCCAATTATCTTAATATCTGTTAAGAATTTATAACTAGGGAAAAAAGGCTAAAGTTTATTCCCCTTCTTTAAATTTAAAGATGTCTTATATTGCTACCTCTCTTGGTTCGAGAAAAAGAAGCAGTCTAAAGGAAGCCTGTTCGTCTTCTACCTTACAAAGAGATCTATGAAGAAGACTTTCCGCAGGTTCTCACAACTCTTTTCAATAACAAATGTTAGACATACGTTAACAGTTATTATCATTTCGATCGAGAAGGTTCTCACGGACATGCAAAATTTTCTTTTGCATCGAAACCTCTTAAGGATCGTTACGTTCCGTGTCTGTTCCCAAATAGGTTCTCTTTTGTTAACGCGAACCGGGGCGCGAAAAAAGAGATTCTCGATGCTCTTTGCGATATGAGAGAGTCGTGGAATTGGCCTAAGTGATTAAAATAAATCATTTCATCATTCCTTGTAAGCGACCCCTTTTCGATTAAATGGGTAACGAAATCAGGAACGAATCTTGCCGTTACCGAGCCTGCTGTCCGAGAGGCTACTGGACTCTTTAAGTTAATAACTCGCTAAAAACGAGAAAATATCTTGGATGGTGCTTCTGGCACAATTTGCGCCAGGCTGGCGCTTCCTTCTAGTTCTTTTTAGGTTATGTGCCATAACATCTATGCCTTTATGGTACCCGACATCCTTCACATGTTAAATTCCGTTCTTAGTGGGAAAAACTTTTATATACGTAGTATAGTCCCATTCAGGGAAACAACTTCTGCCACTAAGAGAATGTTTCCCATCCGACTCACCCAACTTCTCTTGAGCAATATCCGAATTTAAAAAGGTTGTGTGCTTTCTCGAAAGGATGAGAGAATTATATATATCGCGCACTGCCGTATTAGAATCCTTTATAATACTGTCACATTGTGGTAAACAGCATTAATCTAGGAAACCTTTTTGTAAGGATACTAGGAATTCTGTAGTTAACCTCGGTATGTGCATAAGACTTGACCATACCGTAGTCTTAAAGTGAATTCTCTACTACATTCATCTTCTCACTAAGCAGTGTCTCTAATAAGCCATGCTTTCGTAAGCATGAGAGCATTATACAATATAGAGTTTCGCTGCGTTAGAATCCTTTAAAAATGTTACCTACGGTAAACAGCATTGAAATGTAATATCTTTCTTATTGAAAGCTTCTTAGCAAAGGCAGACAATATTTTATTTATGTTTGCTTAACTATCCCCTCAATCCGAGGCTAAAACCACGATTGTAGGGGAGAGACACGGTTATTCATTCCATCCCGCAGGAGAGAGACATGTTACCGCCCACTCATGGACCGGACACCTACATGATACTGCGTTGGTGTCTAAAGCGATAGCAGTCTCGTTAGCCGACTGGCCTTACTCTTCCAGAGTTGCCCAGCTACTCCATTTAATAAAAGGAATCTTATAACATTATTATCGAACTTCAGGAAGTTCTTATAATGCATATCTAAGCGAAACAAGACTTCGATAAATCTAGAAGCTAAGTAGGTGTTGTCTTAACAATCCCTTTAAGCGTAGTCCTTCCTAGGAAATTCCTGGAAGGATACTGGTAATTGAGTTGCTCAGCAAAGAAGTAAAACTACGGTATGTGCTTATGATTTGCCGTATCGTATTCTCATACAGCGATACTCTACTAACCTTCTTTCCCTGCCGAGGCAGATAGAGAAAGGATATTCTGGCGTCCTGGATCCTTGCACCTAGCGCCTGGAATGTTCCAGCGCGCTGCCTGGAATGTTCCGCACGCTAGGAAAGGAGGAACTCGCTCCTGGGAAAACGTTCCGCTTGCGTGGAAGGTCCCGTGCGCCCTGACAGTTCCTGAGCGCCTACTAGACCCCTTTTAGAAAGAGCCTCTTGCCCGGAAAACGTTCAATGGAAGGATCGTTCTGATTGCCACTCTACTGTAAGGCTCCTTGCTCTAGCCGTCTGTTTTTCTGGCGCAATTGCGCCAGGCTGGCGCTTCGTCTCTTTGAAGGCGCCTTGCGCCAAGAAAAATTTTCTAGAACGCGGCTCGCGTTGGTTGTAGGAACGCGGCTCGCGCTAGTCTGTTAGCTGGAACGCGCCTCGCTGCTGGCTATAGGAACGTACCTCACGCTAGCTTGCTGGAAACGCGGCTTCCCTGGCAGCGGCTGGCTCTTGCTCAGTGTTCTCTTAGTTTTCAGAGAACGCGCTAGATCACTCCAAACATACATTCTTCGTCTTTTCGGATGTAAGAGAAGAGCCGCACTTTTTTAAGGATGCCTTATCAATGGCTATCCTTGGCAGTCTGGGACGTTCTACAGAACCTGACCGAGGGAACGCGTCCTGACCGGTTGGAGGGGGTTCTCCCGAACCTTCCTGCGGCTGTCGACTTTCCTCCTTACCCTGGGTCTGGGAGTTTGGAAGAGGTCTAGGCCTGGAAGCGCTACGGAGCCGATCAGACGCACCCTCCACTGCACTGGGAACACTATATTCACTTCTTACCTTTTTAGAGCTCGCCTTTTGAGCTCCATCCATTTATCTTCAAATTTGCACATATGAATTTGTAGATTCTGTGGAGTAAGAAGGTGATGAGGATGCAACAACTACTAGAATTGTCAATACTCTAACTGCTCGTTAGTACTGAGAGCTCTTTAAAAGCTTACTAAAGGAAAGGCGGTATCTAATTGTTTATATGCTTTTCTGCGACTTCCTAAAGTAGGAAGTTAGATCTTATATTTCCTTCATCAAGTTCTAACACTTATACACGTATTAGTGAAAAAAAAATCAATATTTCCTTATTGCAAAATATAAGTGTCTACCGAAAAATTCGGTAGTTTCACGTAATATATTCTTCGAAATTTCGAAGCCAAATTCATTAAAAAGTAATAAAAGCGTATGCCAAACCAAAGACCCAGTACTTCCCTGCAAAAGACAGCCAGAAGGTCGATGGCGATGAAAAAACGAAAATCAAGTCAGGAGGTAGCAACAACGTATGTTGACACTACCGCGACAGAGAAAATCTGGTTCTAGAACGGTAATCGTTCCTATTCCTGCCACCCAGCGGCAGGGGCGGTAGATCACCTGACCTACCTGCAGCGTGTGCCGCGAAATTCGAATTTCTGTCGGGGACGACGGAGTCTATAGCTAAGTATATATCTGCTGGGTAAGTTCCATGTACAAAATCTGCTATTTCTGTTAAAGAGGTCGCAGAAGTAGAGACTTTAGCACTTCTACACCACTCTCTGAAGATTCTCCACTTCCCTTGATAGAGTTTGTTAGAAGACTCTCTCCTACAACGAGCGATAGCTTCTGCAGCTCTTCTTGAAAATCCTTTCGCTCTGACAAGATTCCGGACAGTCTGAACCCTGTCAGAGCTAGAGCGGACAAGTTTTGGTGGAACCTCTTGAAGTGAGGTTGTTTGAGAAGCCACTTCTCTGGAGGAAGAAGTCTGGGGAAGTCTACTAACAACTGGAGAAGGTCCGGGAACCACTCTTTCCTGGGCCAAAAGGGAGCGATTAACGTTAGCGTTACATTGCTGTGCGACATGAACTTGTTCAGCACCTCTCTTATTAGACCGAACGGAGGGAATGCATAAGCTTCCAGACCCGACCAATCCAACAGCATTGCGTTCCACCGACCAAGCTAGAGGATCTGGGACTGGAGAACAAAAGAGAGGAAGACGGTTTGTTCCTCGATGTCGCGAACGAGGTCTATATTGACGGTCGTCCCCAAAGGCGCCAAAGTTTTCTGACCAAATCTTGTCCAAAGTCCACTCCAGAGGTAGGAACACTTGCTGTTGACCGACTTTGAACCTCGTCCGCCAGGACGTTCATCTTTCCCCGGCCGGAACAAATCTCGGGACTAGCTGAACCTTTCGCTTCGTTTGACCACAGGAGGAGATCCTTGCTACTTCGTACAGAGAGAAAGACTGAGTCCCCCCCTGTTTCCGCACGTACGAGAGAGCCGTGGAGTTGTCGGAATTGCAACGCCACTACTCGGCCATTCTACTAAGCTCCGAAACTGTCTGAGCCCTAAGAAAATTGCTAACAGTTCCTTTACATTTATGTGGAACTTCTTCTCCTTCTCCGACCAAGCTCCTGAAGTCCGTTGATTTCCCCAGTAGGGCTCCCCAACCTGTGTCCGATGCGTCGGAAAGAACTGTAGGTTCGGGAGGATGGGTCGTGATCTAACCCTTCTTCCAACCTGCTCGAGAGAGCCACCACCTTAGGTCCTCTTTTATTTGATCTGTGACAGGAAGGTAATCGAGTCTGGTTGTGTCTTCCTGCACCAAGAGGCTCTCAGGAAAAACTGCAGAGGTCTCATGTGCAGTCTTCCCAACGTCACAAATTTCTCCAATGACGTCAATTTGCCACCCAGGAGGGCCTCATCCCACTGATTGGCAGAACTTACCTTTTTGTCCAAGAACTCCTGAACTGTCTCCAGACAGCCTTGAACCCTCTTCGGGACAGAAAAGCCCGAAAAACTTGAGCATTCAGAATCATCCCCAAATAAAGGATGCTCTGAGATGGAACCAACTGGGACTTTCTGTTTGTTGACCAGAATTCCTAACTTTCTGGCAAGATCCGAGTTTGTTCCAAGGTCCTTCATGCACGACTCTCTGATTCCGACCGGAGAAGCCAATCGTCCAGATAGAGGGAGATTCTTACTCCTAATATGTGTAGCCAGCTTCCTATCGGGGATAGAACCCTGGTGAAAACTTGAGGAGCGGTCGCTAGTCCGAAGCAAAGCGCCCGAAACTGAAACACCTTGCCTTCGAACATGAACCTCAGGTACTTCCGAGATTCGCGATGTATCGGAATGTGAAATAAGCGTCTTGCATGTCCAGAGAGACCATCCAATCCCCTGTCTGATGGACTCCAGAACCGACCGAGTGGTCTCCATATGAAATTTTGTTTTCTGGACATGCAAGTTCAGGGCGCTCACATCCAAAACCGGCCTCCAGCCCCCTGATGACTTGGGAACTACAAAAAGGCGATTGTAAAAGCCTGGAGGAAAATCCCCTTCTATCTGTTCTATCGCTTCTTTGAGAACAAGCGCTTCCACTTCTGCGGCTAGCGCCAGAAATTTGTCTGAGCCCGGAGAGTATGCCTGGAAGGAATTGGCACAGGTGAGAGCGAGGGAGGGTGAAACGAGAGGAATACGATAGCCGAACTTGAGTACTTGCACTACCCAGCTTCTGCTCCTCTGTTTTCCCATTCCTCCCAAAACAGAGCCAGCCTGGCTCCCACTGGTGCATGAAGAACCGAGCTTTCATTTGGAAGGTTTGTTAACCTTGGCCGAGGCCTTAGACTGAGGTCGCAAATTCGATTTCGGCCGAAAGAAAGCGCTTGGGTTTTCTCCCTCGAAAAGGCGCTTGGGCCAGAGGAGAAACCGAAGGAAACAGTCTCCACAGGAGCTTTAGGTCTCTTAGTAGACTGTGCCAGTAAATCCGAAGTAGTATTTCTTATCTAGCGCAGACGAAATTGACAACACTACATCGTCTGGAAAGAGGTTATCTTTCACAAAAGGAGCAAACAAGAGAGCAGACTTCTGTTGGGACGTAACCCTTTTAGAAGCAAAGGAGCACCAAAGTTGCCTTTTCTTAAGGGTACCAAAGGCGATGAGCGAAGCTAACTCATCACATCCATCCCTAATGGATTTGTCCGCACAGGACAGAACACCAATCCAATCCTCCGCTAACTCCTGGGAAAGAGAAGGGCAGTCTTCGATCTTGGCCGCTAAAGCGCCAATAGTCCAATCAAGGAAGCTAAAGACTTCCAAAAGTTTAAATTGATTCTTTACAACGTGGCCAACTCAGGCGCTGTAAAGAAAACTTTCGCTGGCGCGAAAGCAGATCTTCTAGAGGAGTCGATTAAACTGGAGAAGTCTCCCTGGGAGGAGGCAGAAACTCCCAGAGAAGGAGCTTCCCCAGTTACATAAAACCTATACCTCTTACGAAGCAACTTAGAGGGAGGGTAAGCAAAAAGAGCCTTCCCTAAGTCTCTTTTCATAGACATCCATTTCTCCGTCCTCTTTCAACGAATGTCTAACCGCTTTAGATAGAACAAGTTTTGGGAGGAGAGGGTCTGAAGTTTTCCTCCTCATCAAAAAAGGGTCGAAGGGTTTGGGGAGCGCGGAGCCGCTTTCTCAAAATAATCTGGATAAGATACCAGAAGAAATCTAAGAGCTGAATAACACGAGAGGTGATGTGAATCCTCCTCCTCTACTTCTTCTTCATTCTCCGATACCGCCGAAGAAGTAGACGGAACTACAACCGGATCTGAAGGTTTCGAACCACCCTTGACTCATTCATCCAGTGGTTAACATCTCTAACTGCTTGCGCAAAGGCGCAGAGACGAATCAAAACAGTTAACGTAGGCTTGGAAGAGCCTAAATGTTCAGCAGGAGGCGGAAAAAAAAAAAAACTAACTTGCGCCTCGCTCGGAGCCGCCGAAATTCGAGGCGAAACAGGCGCATCAGGCGTAACAGACGAAAAAAGCGCCTAAAGAAACACCCTTAGAACTGCTAGCTACAGCGCTAAAACCACAATCTCTACTAGTAGATGGAGCCGAAAAAGGCACAGATGAGGCGACGAAAAGGAGCCGCTAAACGGCCGCGGCGCAACCCTACTCTCAGGCTCCTTATACCGCTTGACTGGAGGAGGCGAAGAATCGGCGCCTGAACGCCTCTTTAAGGGACGCGAAACGGGCGAATCTCGCCAAGAGCGCCGCGCGACCGGAGACGAATCGCTTGAATCATTCGAAAGGCGTCTGACCGCAACACCTTTCCAACGCTTAAC
Organism: Macrobrachium nipponense; assembly: GCF_015104395.2. Taxonomy (NCBI): domain Eukaryota; kingdom Metazoa; phylum Arthropoda; class Malacostraca; order Decapoda; family Palaemonidae; genus Macrobrachium; species Macrobrachium nipponense. Next base: position 109,139,508 of record NC_061109.1, on the reverse strand, counting down.
CGAGCCCTGTTGAGGCGCAACAGGCTCAACAAGAGAGGCGCCTGTCTGTGGGCAAATCCCGATCGACTCCCTTGGACTTCCGGTATGTCTTCTCCCCGGTGCGGGGGAGCTGGACAGTGACCTTTGTCTATGAGGAACCGTGTCAGGACAGACAGACGCACCCTCAACTACACTCTTACCTGAGGTCGCTTTCTCCAAAAACGTCTTAACTGAATTACCAAGTTGCAAAACCGTATTCGCTAGTAACCGAAAATCTTTCTGATCTAACCTCGATTCCAGACCTGGTCAATGGTGTCCCGGCAAGAAAACTACACGGGAAGCCGGAGAAGTGGGATTAGTAGGAGGAATAGGAGGTGTAGTTAAAGGAGACATAACAATTTGAGGAGAAACAGAAGGAACAGATGCATCGCAAGACGAAGCAGAGCTAAGTCTACTTTCCCTAAGCGCTGCTTTTCTAATTCTGTCTTTAGCTAATTTCTCCGAGTATGAACTAAAAAACTTCCATTGAGAATCAGTCCAATCACTACACTCGTTACATGTTCGATCTGCTGAACAAACCTGTCCCCTACACTTAACACATTTAGTGTGAGAATCATATTCTAACTGGATAATCTAGTTTTACATCCTGAGATGCAAAACCTAACTCCCGACGGACTAGAATCCGACATGGCAACGCCTAAATAAAAAGCAAAATAACAACAACGCCAAAAAAGAGTACTTCACCAATTCCGAAGATCAATTCCACCAGAAAAAAAGCGAAGCAAAGTCATCCAACCGCACCGACCACCGATGTTCACCGGACGCCGGCAGGAAAAGAATTGGATTCACCTGGGCAGTTGTACCTGGTTCTCCCGCGAGTGGAGGGAGATGACGTCATCACCACCAGTGTTGGCGACGCCGACGCGCTAAATTTGAATTTAGTATCCTGCCGCTCGTGGAAATCACGGCTCTATAATTGTTCGGTAAGACACTACAATAAAAAACAGAATTATCATATAAATAAACGAAACAACCGAACAACGTCGGAACAAACCATAAAGTTAGCACTTGCTTTCACTCTAAATGAACACAAAGAGAAACGAGCAGGGCGAAAGAGGCAGGGAAAGACCAAACAAAAATTAACACTTTACATCCTAGACAAGGTGTCCGGGATCTTATTATCAGATCCTTTAATATGTTTAATTACCAAGTGAGCTCTTTGCAGCTGCAAGGCCCAACGTAAAATCCTTTGGTTAGACCCTTTCATCCGTTCAATAAACACTAACGGATTATGATCCGTCCATACCTCCACTGGAAAAGAAAGATTAGTTAAGAATATGGTTTAAATGAGATATGGTACGGATCAGGGCGAGAGCCTCTTTCTCAATAGTTGAATACTTACGCTCTGCCGTTAACAACTTTTTGCTGTAGTAGGATATTGGGTACACCTCTTCGTCCTCACCCTTTTGAAAGAGAACGCCTCCAATGCCTACATCGCTAGCGTCAACAGCAATTATAAAGGGAGCTTGAAAATTCGGAGAAATCAAAATAGGTTTAGACATAAGAATAGTCTTAATTTTAATGAATGCTTCTTCACACTCGCTAGTCCAAATAAATTTCCTATTTTTTAGCAAAAGATCATTCAAGGGACGAGCAATGTCAGAAAAGTTCCTAACGAACCCTCTATAGTATCCCGTCATACCTAGCACCCTTCGAACTTCTCGGACATTGGACGGTCTCTTTAGATTAGTTATAGCCTCGACATTAGCCTGTTTCGGGGCTATATGACCCAGACCAACCTCATGACCCAGATACACAACTGTGGCCTTACCAAATTCGCATTTAGCGAGGTTAATGACTAAGCCCGCAGCACGGAGAGCTTCAAAAACTTTACCCAACCTGAGTAAATGAGTTTTCCAATCATTACTGTGAACAACAAGATCATCTATGTAGATCTCGGTACCTTCTAATCCACAGACCACACGGTTCATTAATCTTTGAAAAGTACAAGCAGCATTCCTCATCCCAAAAGGCATGACCTTGCATTCATAAAAGCCGAATGGGGTGACAAATGCTGAAATTTCTCTTGCTCGATCCGACAAAGGAACTTGCCAGTAGCCCTTGAGCAAATCCAACTTTGTAATATACTTTGCTGAACCAATGCGGTCTATGCAGTCGTCAATTCTTGGAAGAGGAAAGGAATCATTTTTTAGTATGGGTATTAACTTTACGATAAGTCCACACACATCCGATACTGTCCATCGGATTTCTTCACCAATACTATAGGGGAGCTCCAAGGACTAACAGAAGGTTGTATTAAATCATGCTTCAGCATATATTCTATTTCCTTATTGACTATATCCATTTTAGTGGGATTAGTCTATAAGGACTTTTGTTTAATTGGTGAAGCTCTCCTACTACCACATCATGTTCAATTAAACTGGTCAATCCGGGAGAATCTCTAACAATCTGAAAAAGAACGAATTAGCCTTCCATTTCCCTTCTTTGATTAGATCAAGATGCTTCAGATGCTCATCTAACCCATTCAAACATTGCACATTCTTGGATAGAGCATCTGAAGGTACTTGATTAATTATTTCCTCAGACCCATCAGGAAGCACCTCTGCCACCAAAGAAACCGATTCATACCCTGTTTCCAAAGGATCAGATCTACTAGACACAAGGTTTCAGTCTGTTAATGTGAAAAATTTCGACACTTTCATTTGGTCCCGGGAGCTTCTATTTCATAATTAAGATCGGATACCTTCCTCAACACCTTCCAAGGCCCCTTATACCTTGGTTCAAGGGAAGTTATCCGAATCAGTACCCAACACCAAAACTAATTCCCCAGGCTCAAACGACCGTGCTCGAGTTTTCTTGTCATAATTAATCTTCATAGCAGCCTGAGAGCTAGCTAAATTTTCTCTAGCAAACTTCCAGGCGCTAGAAAGTTTTCCTCTAAGATTATCAACAAATTCACCCACGTTCGTCTCCTTTATTTCATCAGATTCCAAAACTTCATATAAAATTTCTAAAGGGCCCCGTATTTTATGTCCAAAGACTAATTCAAAAGGAGCCACGCCCGTGGATGAATTTGGATGACTTCTAAGAGGCAAAGAGAGGCAAAAGGAAAAGGAAGACCCTTATCCCATTCCTCTCCATGCTCATAACAAAATCTTCTTAAAATTGATTTAAGAGTTTGATGGAATCTTTCCACCACTCCCTGACTCTCTGGATGGTAAGGAAACACTAGTAGGCTTGTGCAGAATGGCCAGATCTGCACACTTACTTCGAAATTCCTTACTAGTAAAATTAGTTCCACAATCAGTTTGTATCTTACGAGGGATCCCATACCTCGAAAAGAAAATTACCAACTGGTCAAATACAGCCTTAGATGTGACTTTCTTCATGGGAATGGCTTCAGGAAATCGTGATGCCCGATCCATCACAGTCAGTAAATAGATAAAACCAGTTTTAGTTTTAGGCATAAGAGGGCCTACTTATCATAACTACCAGCTCATTAAATGGCTCCCCAATAGCTGGTATGGGATATAAAGGTGCTTTTACAATTGTCTGATTAGGTTTACCTACCACTTGGCACACTGGACATTCTTTCACATATCGTTTTACTGACGATTTCATTCCTGGCCACCAAAAACATTTAGCCAACCTACGGAACGTCTTCCAGACACCAAAATGACCAGAGAAGGAATCATCATGAGATAAATTTAATATTTGTCTCTGAAATTGAGAAGGCACCACTATTTGCTCAATACGGGACATTTGGGGATCATTAGCAACCAGGGGACGACTCAACCTATATAATATGCCCCTTTTTACCCAGAATCGAGGCTTCGTCAAGTCAGAAGTATCACCTAAATCAAAATTAAACTCTCTCTTCTGGGCTTCAATAAAAGCTGCTCGATCCCAATCGGGAATTACATTATCACTACTCACTACACTACTTACTACTGACCCGGGTCTACCTACATCTACGTCTACCTCTAAACTACTCAAATTTAACTCTTCATCATTATTTAATAAGTCTGCAGCCCTTGCGGCAGCTCTAGTGGTAACCGCTACTGGACACTTATTGATTGACAATATTGGGAATAATTCCTGGCCATCACTATTAATCATATCATTTCCTAAAATGCCATCAATACCAGCTATAGGAAGACTCTCAACAACGGCCAACTCGGTCTTTCCATAATACCCAGGGAATGACAACATTACCTCTACTAAAGGAGCTGAAACTATTGTGTTCGGGAAACCTCCCAGAACAATAAAGTTCCCTGAATACTTCACCAAACCTTTTAAACTGCTTTCCAGCACTAACGACCGAGCAGACCCTGTATCTCTCAAAAACCTAACATCAATAATGACGGAATTATAAATTACTTTACCAGGCCATATGTATTTATCATATTTTAGTCATTCCTGTGGATTATTATTTCCATCTCCGGGCGTACTATTACCACCACTACCACTATTTGTTATTGGTAATTTTACGTCAGGAGATGCACTTGGCATTAAAGCCACAGGATTATTCCTTTGAAGATAATTTGTTCTGGCGTGACACTGAGCTTGGAAATGACCGGGTTTATTACACCAGAAACAAGTCTTCATATTACTATTTCTCGTTCCAGAATTACCTCCATTGGAAAATACACGAGTACCAGGTTTACTCGTGAATTTTCCATTCTTACTAACGGGGAAATTATTCTGAACGACAGAATTCTTAGGCTTATTATTATCACCTCTTATTCCTTTATGAAAATTCGCTGACTTTACTACATTATTACTTATATCCTTGCTGGCGAAATTGCCTGAACCTGTTCTATGGGTCAAGACGAATTCGTCAGCCACTTGAGCTGCCCTACCTAAATTAGTGACCTTTACTTCTTCCAAATAAATTCTTAGTTCTTTGGAGCAAGATTTCTTAAACTCCTCCAAAAGCATGAGTTCTCTCAAGGAAGAAAAAGTGACAACTTGACGACTTTTCAACCAGTCGTCAAACTGTTCCTCCTTGAATCTGGCAAATTCTACATACGACAAGGATGGCTGTTTATTAAAGTTCCTAAACTTCAACCTGTATGCCTCAGGGACCAAATCATATGCTTTTAAAATTAGTGCCTTTACCTTGTGATAATCCCTGGCTATCCCTTCCTCCAAGGCATTATATACCCGGATTGCCTTGCCCACCAATTTACACTGAATCAGCACTGTCCACATCTCTGGTGGCCAAGACAACCGAGCAGACACCCTCTCAAAGGCCTTGAAGAATTCAGGAACTTTCCTTTCATCAAAAATGGGGACCAATTTTAATGCAGCACCAATATTAAACCTGTCAGGCTGACTACCTCGTGGGGTGCTAAATTGGTTAGGGGCCCCCTGTAACCTAGCCATTTCCAAATTAAGGTTGGCCATCTCTATCTCATGCCTCCTCACCCTCTCGTTCTCCGCATGTTCCAATTTCAACAACTCTATCTTTTTACAAATTAAGTCATATTCCTGAATTTCCTTTGAATCAGAATTTACAGGAACTGTAGGAACTGTTGGCACTAAATTCTCTTCAGTTAAGAAGGGGTTTGTGGTAATATTTCCTCTTGGAGGCAAATTGGCCGGACATTCATAAATGACTCCAGTCTGAGGAGGATCATCAAATAACGAAAAACCTGCACCACCACTAATTCCATTATCATCTATAACTAACCTATCATCATTCCCTAATTCACTATCTCTATCACTAATATTTTCCCCAACTAACCCTTCAGCTTCAGCCAAACCTTGCACAACACTGTTCTTCACCATTATCAATAACTTCCTCTTGGTATCCGTCATTTTGAACGGAATACCTAACCACCTAGCACAACTAACAAGATACTCCTTACCTAGTACTGGTAAATGCCTAATACAGTCGGCAGACCCTAAAAACTCTGCAGGACTAAACTCAAAGTCTTCCAAATTATCCATAGTGGTAAGAGAGAAAGGTATTTCCAAAAATAAATACTATAACCCCCACTGAGGAGCGTTCCAAAGTCCCAATTACTGTGTACACCTGAGCGCAAATCCTGTCACGGTCGCCAGATTGTTACGACCTTATTTACGGCCGTAATTTCAAGGGTTCTTGTCTCTACTCAGAATTTGCGGTCAGTGAAAATGTAACACAGCAACTTAGGAACAATAGAACAAACACCTCAACAAAAGTTACAATATTTATTTACAAACACACAAAAAGAGGTAATGGTTGGTAACAATAAAAACCAAAATAAATGAATGTATAAATTAAGGGAAAACCAACCTTAAGATCTTTAAAAGATCACCTACAGCTAAATTAAACCCTACGATAAGAAATAGGAAATAATAAATATGAAACTTCAGGCAGGTACCTTCCAAATAACTGGCCAGACAAAACTAACCTAAGAAAATAAGTAAGGCAGAAGGAAGCAAGAGAAAATAAGAGGGGAAACTTAAAATTATTTCTACCTAATACATACAAACTAACTTAAGTTAATAAACAATACATTACAAAAAATAACCTTACAAATTGATTGAAAGGAATAATCACGAAAGGCTTAGTGAATCATCTTCTCAGGTCATACAAGATCCAGAAGACCGTACTGCAAACAAGGGCGTGCAAATCTACAGGTACCCAGCGATCCACGATCGTCTTAATAGTTATAAAAACATCTCATACCTGTAGAAAGCCGCCCTACTTGTCTCCACGAGTTCCAAGAACTCACTGACGCCGATGAGCAGGTCAACTGGGTCAAGCTGCAATGCCAGCAGGCAATCCAAAATAACACTGGAATACTAAGGGTGGTAGCCTCCGAGAATCCGGGACGTCAACGGATCTCGCACGCCACAAACTGCACCGTTCCCAGTAGATACGGGCCAACTCGCTCGGAATCCTTCCGAAGAACGAGGGAAGGGGCGTGGCTGACGAATGCCGCGGGTGACAGACACCAGCGACCACACACAAGGCAGCGAAGGATTAAAGAAGCCGTGATCCAAATCTCCAAATCTCCGTACAAAACTGCAGAAGTGACCAAAGTTTAAGTGGCAAAGCGTCAGGCTGTGAGGAGGAACTCGAACTAACTCTGTCACGAATCACCACCCTTACGATCAAGCCTTCCACTCGAGTCAACACAGCTCATAGGAGAGAAAAACAACGATCGTTAATACGGCACTTCAATGGTTCACTAATACCGGGGGAGAAGGCGGTAAACAAAGCAAAACTACGAAGTCATATGACTCCCTTACAGAGTTCATCGAACTAATAAACGATACTAACTTGTTAAAAAAAAACTTAACCTAAAATAAGATCAAAAGGTTGGACAACTATTAACAAATTATAATTAACAAATTATTAATTTACTTTAATCTAATAGTAATATAATGAGTCCAATGACTCCAAGGTCCTCCTCTTGTTGTACATTATTTACGTCATTCCCAAGCAGCATGTAGCTGGCATGAGGGTTGTTTGTTCCTATTTGTAACACTTTACACTTGTCCAAGTTAAAAGGCATTTGCCATTTTTTTACCACTATTATTTTCACTAGATCATTTCTTAAACTTTCCACTGTACCTGGGTCTGCTGCATTTACACATAGTTTGGTGTCATCTGCAAATTTTGTTATCCTGCTAGTTAAGCCTACATCAACATCAATCAAACACAAGGGAGGGCCAAGGACAGAACCCTGAGGAACTCCGCTTGTTACATCTGCCCATTCTGATTCAACACCATTTATTACGACTGTTTTCTGTAAGTTAGCCAGTCTTCTATCCAGTCTGCTATTTCACCTACACTTCCTAAAGCTCTAACTTTTGTCATTAGTTTAGGCCTTTTGGAATCTAAGTAGAGTATATCTATTGCTCTACTTCTGTCGTAAATACCAAGCATGTCATATAAAATTCCAAGAAGTTTGATAGGCAGGATCTGTTTTGTCTGAATTCGTGTTGGCTGTTTAACAACAAGTTGTTTCCATCAATGTCATCTACAATTTGATCTGCAATTATGGACTCAAAAGATCTTCCAAATGGCCGACATTAGGCAATGGGTCTATAATTTCCCGGCTCTTCTCTTGGACCTTTTTTGTAAACTGGGGGCACATTACCTAGTTTCCATCCTTTTGGTGCCTTTCTTTGTTCTGCACTTTTTTTCTGTAGTTTATATAGGTGAGGAACTATCTCCTTTTTTAGCTCTTTAATTTCTCTTGGATAAATCCCATCCGGGCCAGGAGATCTGAACTTGTTGAGTTTGTCTATTTTGTTTTTAATGTCCTCTTCTGTAAATATTATTTTGTCCAACGGTTCTGCCCCTTCATATTTAATAGCAGGTTCCAGTATTGAGGTAGTCTCTTCAACTGTGAATACACTAGTAAAAAACTTATTCAGTAACTCCTTTTTCCAAGTCTGAGTTCACTAGGTTACCACTATTGTCCCTTGGGGAACCTATATTTTTTACTGGTTTTCTACTATTAACATGTGCAAAGAATTCTCTTGGGTTTTCTTTACAAACTGATGCAACTCTCTTACCTTCATTTATCTTTGCATTTGTCCACCAATCTACAAAGTTCTTTATGCCTGCTCGCTTCTACTGGTCTTGGTGTGGGTTCAACGATTTGTGCAATCTCTCTTTTTCTCATTTTATTTTTTTTACATTTCTGTTGTACCATTAGGCTGAGGGTTGCCATTTGTTAGTATTTGCCATAGTGGTATACATCTAGAGCGTTTTTCTGTGCATTCCTCTAGAAAGGTTTCCCAGTACTTAACTAGATTTTTAACATACTCCTTAAGGCCTTGTCAATGGTAGTCTAATCTCATTAATATCTTCTCTTTTTTATGATGAATATTAATTTGAAATGAGATAATTTTATGGTCGCTTTTGCCTAGATTTGCACCAACTGAAAGGTCAGACACTAGATTATCTTCTGTTGATAGGACGATGACTAGTACGTATGTTGTTTCCTCTAGTAGGTTTGTCAAACCATTGGTGGAGGAATTCATTTCTTACAAAATCTAATACTCTTTCTTTCTACTTTTGATGCGGAGGTCATCATGTCCCAATGTACTGCTGCAATGAAATCTCCCATTATTATGCAGAGTTTGTTGTTTATCTCTTGTACTAGTATGTAGTGCATACAGCTCTTCATTGGACATTTGTGGTTGGAGGGGAGGTCTGTACCCTAGTATTAAGAGTTATCATCTTCTCTATACTCTTGATATTGATGCCAATCTTGCATGGTTGTAATTTTACACTCTATTGGACTGAGATGGTCCCTAACATCTAACGTAATGCCACTACCTTTGTTATTGAGTCTATCTTCTTTCAGCAATTTATATCCAGCTATCTGATAGATATATAGGTGGAAGAAGTTGCAATGTAGATCTTAGTGAGAAAATGCCTACAACAAGCACTGCTGTTAGTTGATTTAAGGCCAGCTGAGGCTGGTTTGAAATATTCAGAAAACGAATGGGCATACATAATGTGCCTACTTCAGGGATTAAGGACATGCTGGCAAGGTGGAATGATGTAAAAAATTTTGTGGAGAGTTATCATCCCAACAATAAGTTGTAATCCATGTCTCCAACATGTTTAATGCCAATGCCATCTTTAACTTTAGGCAAACTTTAAAGAAACACCTGAAACATATGTCTCTGGACAGTTTTGCTGAGCGACAGAGGTCCAGTAACTCTCAAACTGGTCCTAGTGCCAGTAAAGTAAACAATGAAGTGGGAGGTAACCTCAGATAGTGCCAGTAAAAAAACAAAGAGAAGTAACCCCAGATAGGTCCTTGATGCTTGAAGTCCTTCTGGAGGGAGATTCCCTTTTCAAACAATAACCTCTCCTCCTCCCTCTCCCCTTCTCTCCGTCTTCCATAGGCTAACAAGTGTTTTCCATAAAGATAAGAGTGATGCTAAATGTTCATTTATTCATTTCATTAGTCATTTACGTATATCTATTTCTCATTGTTTTCTGTATGTAAAACTGTGTTTATTCCCCATAAAATATATATTTTTTAATATCTTTGGGGTCTGGCAAACATTAAATGTATTTAAATTAGTCCTCATGAGAATTACTGTTTCGGTTTTCATATATTGCAGATTTCATTGGAGACTGAAATGGACTGTGTACGAAAACCGAGGTATTAGTAAGTGGCAGAAAAAGATGATACTGATTGTGGGGTGAGTGACTGAAATGACTCATCTGTTCAGGTACATCATGCCTATCCACAGAAGAAGTGAACTTTGGCACTAAAAAAGTTTTCTTCAAGGAAATACAGGACATGTCAATGCATTTGACAGAAATTCAGAATCTAAAGACTACATTTATTCCTAATGGGTGCTGCCGCTAACGATACAGCGAGGGAAATGAATACACACACACAAAATAATGTAACTGAATATGTGAGAATGATCAGTCTTGGGAATGCAACTGAACTACTTGTGGTATTAGTTTCAATTTTCCTCTTTAATTTCTTTAATACATTTTCTTTCTATCCATTTATGGAAACAGAAATCCCTTGTGTGTGTTCTGTTGACTGAAAATTTAAAGTTTTTCATAATTTTTGTAACTTTTTAAGCTTTCTATTGTGTCAGCATTATCTATCTGTCCACAGTTTTTCTGGGCCTAACCTGCGTCGTCCCGTGAAATGTTCCTATAGCACTCATTGCGACATCATGCAAGCTCCCGCTAAATAACAACGCCTAACATACTTATAATTAACATCGCTACCCTAAAAAGTGGAAATTTATTAATTGCAGTACTCAACTTAGATCCAATGGATTCCTGACACTCAGACATCGTTGCTTCAAAAACAAAGGGAAGAATTCTCAAAAACGCACACACACGTCTAGACGTAAACAGTGCTATTAAAGGAATGGCGGACAGGACGTTAGTAGTAGCAGTAGCGGGCGGTAGATGGCCTGGAACGGGGGATATTGAGAAAGGAAGAGACTAATTGGCAGGGGACCTCTGATAGTGGTTTCACACACCCCAGTTTCCATACCGACACCCTTAATTAAGGGTGAGCAAGCCAGGAAACTCTGGCATAACCATATAGCTTTTTTCTCTTGTATATTTAGCAATATTTATATCTTAGATATGAGTGCTATAGGAACATTTCACTGGGTGACACAGGCCACTGCCCAGAAATAGATTTTTCCTTTGTCAAAATCCCTTTTCTGTCCACCCTCAGACCCTAAAAACTACTGAGGCTAGAGGGCTGCAAACTATAGTACGTTGATCATCTACCCCTCCATCATCAAAATATCATACCAAATTGCAACCCTAAAGCCTTTATTTTATTTAAAGGTTAACCACAATCATGCATCAGGTAATGCTACAGGACAACCGACCACAGGGTGTGACTGAAAGCTTCATAGGGGGCAGATCATACAGAAAACCAAATTGTGCCACAGAAACTTTGGCACACTTTTTTACTTGTTTCATTACAGTTTCAATTTTAAAATAATATGAAAAATATTGGCATTTGGGTTAAAAAAAGATATCTGGAAAAAAAATTCAAAGTGGTGTCACATATTGGCAGCATCCTCACAACACTATGTGGTTGAGAAAACATCCTAAACAGAGGTATACATATGGTACCGTCTTGTGAACGTAGGGAAGAAATCCGTTAAAAAAAGTCTTCTTGAAATGAAAATCCTTGAATGAACAGTAATTGAACTGATTCAATAAAGCTAAGACAGTTCAATGGGATAGATTTCTATACAAATTTTATATATGTATATATATAGAACAGAATATCAAAATTATTCAGCACTAAAACCGAAATTGACAGTAAGGTGGTTTGAAAGGCTTAACAGGAGGAAAACCTCACAGTTGCACAAATAACATGACAAATAACATACAAAATGTTATAAAGTCACACTACAGTATATTCCAAAGATAAAGAACCTGCTGTACATTTTTTTTTTCTAGATTTACAGAGTATTCCTCATAGCATGCTGGAACCAGCTCCTAAAACTTGGTACCAAAGAAGTTACCTGGTAATGAAAGGGGAGGAGGGGATATTGAGATGGGTACCCCTTACTCACCTGACTTTACCAAGCACTTTTTCATTTGGAATCATGAGACAAAGTAAGGTGGCTGAAGTGGGAAATATGTTAGACCCCAGTTTGCATACCTAGGAAAATTGCAAATGACTTCAAATAATTATTTGTTCATATGAAAATACAAACTACTGCATTCCATTTCGAAGACTAACTCCTTAGGTGGGAGGTCATATCTATAAATGGACTGGAAGCTGAACCCACCTTAAAATGACATATGTGAGCAAGGGGAGTAATGAATCCTGTGACCCCTACCCAGTCTGTCAAAGGGATACCCAAGGGGTAAGATCCTGAGCCTGAGCAAGGGGTATCTAGAGCCTCACTCAAGTAACAAGTAAGGAAATGTCTGGAGAACCAAGTGTTACCCTATGGGTTCCATATGTCAAGAGGGCAATTACGGTATATATGGCCGATACAATGAATGGGTTCAAAATGCAGTTTTAGCACCCAAAATCAGGAGCAGTAGCAGAGGGAGTGACCACTTATATCTGCTAAAGTTCTAAGGCTGGTTACTCAATTGAGTAGATAACTGCAAGGCATGCCCTGTACAGCATACACCAAGGCATTACTGCTTTCAGACAAGAGAAGTATGACGGAAGAATTGAGAAAATGATTGTGCAATCAAAGTACCTTAAACAGGACCTTTTTCTGTTAATAATGAACTTGGTCATTACAAAACCCGATGCACTGGCACCACATGTCCTAGAGAGAAGCGGTTTGGGAATGTGTGTGAGTGACAATCTTTAACAGAATGATGAAAAGGGGGTCTGATGCTTCAGACACCTGCTCTAATTCCCAATGTTGCCAACAATTTATGCAAAAAGGCATAAGTGGTGGGTCATGGGATAGGTAAGGGAACAGCCCCCTAGGTTAGGTTACTAAAGGCAGAGTCCTACATTAGTTTAGGAGGGATTAACACTGCAAACCCCTCAACCAGGTAAGGAAGCAACCCTCAGTCTGTTAGGTTAATAAAATGCTGTATTTTATTCATTTTATGTTTCTCCAACTCCCAAAAACTCCACTCTCCCATTGTAGTCCCCAAAATTGCAAGATACAAGGGTGGGGTCCACTATCTTCAAAACTACTTATTTACTAACAAAATGAATAGATCAGAAATGTTTGCAGCATTTATTAAAACATATTTTTAGACATTTAATTCCAAAATGCAATAATTGTATAAAGTAACATTTCACATTTTTTCTTCCTCTCTCAATGACCAAACATAACAGGCTCAGAGACCTACCATAAAAGCATGTGAAAGTTACCTATGGCCCTAAAGGAGTGGATACAACAAAAATTTTGATTCTATGAACAGATATGAGAATGAGCTGAGATTTATAAGAATAAGGCTAGATATTTCATGCATTTTCATGTTACTAATCCACTTCACTTGCTTTGGAATGTAAAGAAATATAAAATTTAGACCCAAGGTTAATTGCTAGGAACTCACAGTTGCACTATGAAGGTGAGGGTAGAAAGTAAGATGGATGAAAAGAATAAGAACAGAGGTACAGTGAAAGGAATGAAAGGGGTTGCAGCTAGGGGCAAAAAACCTTAAGTAATGCCTGCAGTGCAATGCTTGAAGTACACTGACAGCACTAATATGAAGTACTGTACAATATAACTAGCAAATCCTTGCCTGGCAGATATGACTTCATATACTTAAGAAGGCATAACCTATGTCAACTCCTCTCACACTAGATATTCATTATTCTATTTTACTGTTGATTAGTAAATACAATGATGAAAAAATTCCAAAATTACATAAAACCAACCAAAGCCAGCCAAGGTCACCTCATTGTAAAATTGAAACTAGACTAAACCTGGCAATCTACATCAATAAAGGATAGCCTAGGCATACCATTCAAGTACCGTACGTAGGCCTAGACCTATAATGAAAAAGAAAGGCTACCAAAAATATGTGAAAGTGTATCCTACCTAGTAGGTAAATCATGAACGTGAAAATCTGAGGCTGACACTGCAAAAAGCTGGAAGACCTTGCCTACTATAAGGTAACCAGATTTCCAAGACAAAATCTGGGGACATTTTCAGTTCAGAGTAAAAACCTTCAAAACATGACATGCTTTTGTCAATAAAAAACTAAAACAGGGACACTGCCCTTACCATTCATAAAGCGGTATTCTAATGTTTCTCTCACCCTATTTAGGCTAGTATCCTAAATTGCAAAGGAACTGAATAGAAATTCAGATGATTAAATCAAGTAGGGCTACACTAATTTAATGACTACTTACCAATGATTGAACAGTATTGAAATTATATATGGGCAAAACACCGCTGGATGGCAGAGAGTGGTGCTGGTGGTAAGGCTTCAAGAGGAGAGGGAGTCAGAGACGTTCAGGACAATATTGACAATGGTTAAGCAGGAAACTTGGTTTCATGTTCTTGGAAGGTAATCTCGCAAATTATGCCGTGCAAAGGTGTTTATCATTTCCTTAGTTATATACACTGTGAGTAGTACGGTGTACAACTATGTATCTAGTTTGAGCAACATTTTTTTTTTTTGTATATATTTCAATTTCGGATCTTCCAGTCACAGAGAAAACTGGGGGCACTTCCGGGGACAGGTCAATGAAAACGGGGACTGTACGTCTGGTCACCCTAACCTACTAGGCCTCAGATTAGCCTAACCTAAACAGTGCGGCCTTTTGCAACTGCAAGAACTGTTATCATAGTCTTTTACTTTCTAGCATGGAATGTTTCATCATACAATATCAAATATTATCGACATCCGTTCCCACAGCACGGCAGCTGTTTCCTAAGTTATTGGCAAAGAGTAAAACTGCAAGGCAGCCGCTGTCCTTTTGGTTGTCTTTTACGACACGCAGGGCCTACGATGGTAGTATTCTTATACCCCTACCACAGGGTGTCAGAAATCCCTAAAATTCTTCCTTCTCAAATAGCAAATAAGGTTAGGAAATGGACAAAAACCTACGGCTGGGCCCACCAAGCTTTTAAACTACCTATAATAGGCTAGGCTAGTTAGGCCTAGCACCTACGCCTAGCCTGAGTAAGCCTACAACCTTACAACTGTCCTTGGTGTTTTTCTAAACGTTAAATCGTATGTTTGATGGTGTAGTAATGCATAAGGTCCCTATACTACATTCCTTACCAGCACGCCGAAGTAGTAAATCTGGTAAATCTAGGTACTACACATGTCTAGGGATTTACCCTGTTATATTATATATTATATATCTATATATATATGATATATAATTATATATATATACATAATTATTATATTATATATATATATATATATATATATATATATATATAGTGGGTATTCCTTGATCACAAGAAATGGAAACTAACCTATCCTTATAGCAGGTAGTACTAGGTACCTACCTTTAACGCGATTATTATTCATACTCCGTAAATTATGCCCAACGAATGCAATTCCCGTACGCAAACACAACACAAAACAATATAAAACTAAGTACACGTGAACGCTTTTCACATATACACTTGCAGTAAATGTTCCCCTCGGTTCCCGAGAGTCACTCATATGTCCGCGCAGGCGCACTGCGCAGTAATCGCCAATCGTCAACGTTTCCTAGACCAGTCTCGCCTCCACCTCTAAACGTTAACTTTATTTCATTTTTTTAATGAGAAAACTTTTGCAGTTACATATTGGAATGGAAGGGAATATAAAATCTAGCCCAAAAGCAAAGCACTGTGTCCTATGAGGTCATTCAGTGCGGAAAGGGAAAGGGGATCGTAAAAAGTTTTAAAGGTGTAACCAAGATGGTGTAACAGGTGGATAACTTGAACCTTGCAGTTTCACTATGACACAATTGTTAGAAATGGGTAGAGAGATGGGAGAACGCGAGTATAAAAAAGAAGTACAGCAAAACGAATGCAAGAGTTGCAGCTACAGGGTGAAAGGACCATGAACAGAATGCCTTCAGCGTACCGAGTGAGGGACAATGACGGCCCTATCCCCAAACAGGATGTAGACTGCAGTTACATTTTGCTCTAAACATTTCAGAAATATTCCAATTTATGTGGTCCTTGAAACTAAATGATCGGAGAATATCATCATCATCATCATCAGTCATATCACACTCAGAGAGAAATTACACCTATCTTCACAGCTATTTCCAAGGCATTTTTTTTATATAGTTTCATGCACCCTCTGTTTATATTCCTCTGATACAAACCAAAAGCTCTATCGTGATTTTTAATTTGAATTTACTACAGATTTTAATCTTAATGTTTCATTTCGAAGCAAAAGCTCTGCGGTAGTAATGGATGTCATACCATATGTAATGTATACCCACATTCACCACCCCTTGAAAGATAGAAAAGGTAAAAAAACACAGCATAATCGACATCTGAACAAAAACGCAATATCATTCCATTGATAAAACATGGAAAAGTGGATACTTTTTCTACTCACACTGGAATGAAAGGACAACTTTCAGTGCATATTTTAAGGAAATTTCGCTGGCGACCAGATGGATATAAATAGCTACTGCCGAGCACCGTAGGCCGCGAGGCATAGAGCTTGGGGGTTCCGGGGCTCCAATGGAAAATATTTCCATATAAAAATTAAAGAGGATAATTTCATATCCAAACCCTGCCACCAAAAAAAGAAAGAAAAAAAATTAAAACCAACCTTAGCCCTCGCAAAAAATGCATTTATTACAACTGTTACATACAGGTTGAATGATAGGGGATTTTATCGATAAGTGATGTTTCAATAATAAAGAAATTCATTTCAATTTCTTAATAATTCCTGTCATTTTGTGGATTTAGCTAGTCGTCTAGCAATCAAAAATTCTTCTTACGAGGCCACAATATTTCTTCACTAATGGTCGCCCAACTATAATGTTAAAATATGCACCGGCAACTTTGACATTTGATCACGAGGTGCTTGTAAATTTCTTCACCAGAAATTAAATTTCTTTGTTTTGACAGTAGGTACCGTGCAAGCATGACGGACCAAAAATGTCTATATCTATGAGACGGAGTGTCAAGCAGGTAACTGCAGTTTTGGAACTTCGCGAGTCTACAGTGAAGGATTCTGGAAGCTCATGGCCAAACAGTCTAAGCTCAGTGTTGAAAAGAGCAAATAGAAGTGAACATAATTTTTTCCTTTCTCCTCTAGGAGGTTACAGAAAATATTGTTAACAAAATTTGCTAAATGTTGTTTGAAAGGTACTCTCTTTATATTATATAAATATTTTATACCACGATTATTTAGTTTTAAGGTTATATGTCAACATTCGGGTTAATGCTCATAATCCTACGGATCGTATGCAAGGAAGAGGATAACGGGCCAGCATGCTTATCCCTAAAAACCTGATGAGAACTGGAAGGTTCTACCCTTTTTGGCGTCAGTCCCCATAAAAGGGAGAAATCACACACACACACATTATGTATTTATATATAACTACCCTACGAGTAATATTAGTTTATTTATCATTGCAGATAAAAAAGAAACGAAGCTTAGAAAACAACAAATGACAAAATTGTAGGACGAAGGCAAAAGCCATGGGCAAACATGACAGTGCTTCAAAGCTATCGCTACCTGCGAAAGGCAAGTAATAAATGCACGGTGTCTACGTGATCCATGCATTTGAATCCCCCCCCCCTAACCCCCACTCTCCTTTTTTTTCAATAGAAATATACTTATTTGGGACTCGCAAACTAACTTTTAAGTAAATTTGAACGGTGAGTTCCCAATTGCTCCTTCAACTTTAGCATAAACAGTAGGGAAGGAAATCTGAATGAAACAGAGAGAGAGAGAGAGAATGTGTTGTGCTTAAATATAAAAGGATATATGAAGGAAGGCCAACCTAACAGAGAAAGAGAAGGGGTCAGCAGGACGCCTTAGTCCTTTCACCAGCCCTTGTATAAATGCTTGGACTTTATGGACGTTGAGCCATAAGTCCGTCAGTCCAGCAACAGGTATCACACTCTTCTGGCAGTTAAGCCTTTCGCAGTTTACGCAAACTTAAAACACCGCATATTCCTCTTTTTAAATGTCTAACATAGTGCATGTAAAGTTCTCTGTCAGTTATTTTGCTTTTCAAGAAACTTAAAGCAAAAGTTTTGTTTTACATATTTTGGATATATTTAATATTTATATGCCAAGTCTACTTACGCATACGCTTCTTGTTAATCTGAACAGAATAACTAAAAAGAAAGAAAAAATTTCCCCAGTTAATTATAGCTTGCTATTAATTTATCAATGCCCATTTTTTACAGTTCACATAGGCTACCAACTTTCTCCCTTTTTTTCATAACTAATTGTGATTATTTTCATATTTTTTTAAGAATTAGCCCTTACATGACACTGAGTTCAAGTGGATTTCGTTCATGGTTTAACACCGAATATCTAATACGAAGTACTGTAGTTTAGCAAGCATTCTGTGTGTGTGTGTGTGTGTGTGTGTGTAAACAAAAGAGCAAGAGTTGAAGGTAATATAAAGACAGCTTAATCTAATCTATCATTTGCGCTTGCAGGCATAAGAACCCTCGATATAACAGCCACTATCTTTCTACCTAAGATCATTTCTCTATCTAGAATGAGGGTTGTTTTCGTCTTGGCTCTCGTGGCAATCGCCGCCGCCCGCATGGCCTACGAACTCCCTGACGGCTCCGAAAGTCTTCTCCCAGCTAGTCTGCAGACCACCTTCTCCTGCGACTCCCGCCCTTACGGCTACTACGCTGATGTAGACAACGGCTGCCAGGTAATTCCCATGTATTTAGATGTTGTGTGGTGTCATTCAGGCATTACATGGGGATTAATGTAATGTTTTGGATGTAAGTACAGTGTCTGGGGATTCGGCTGTTGTATGGAGATTCAAGTGCCTTGTTGGGGAGGGGCTTTTGGTAGTGTCTGAAGACCCAGCAAATGTTTGGGATAGATGCATGGATGGGATTAAAGTAATATACGTAGATAGTCGGACAATATACGAGGACTCAGATGATGTGCGAGAGGATGCTGGAGCTGTACGGAAACTGAGTGTTCGTAGATTTGGGCGTCAGACGATTCAATATTCAAGTATTTACAACGATTTACGTAATACAGGGAAATCTAAATAATGAATGTGGATTAGGGTACGTATGGAAATTGAAATGACATATAAGGATTTAGTTACTTTACGACGGACTCATTCAGTGTTTATATGACTATTGTGTATTTGCCTCTTGCATTCTTTCATGATATAGTTTCTCATCTTCCATTATTAGTGGGCTATTCTTATTTTGTTTATCTCTGTATTGTCCCTCTTAGACTAACTTAGCAAACACTCCATTTATATCTTCGTGAGTTTCTGTAAAGGAAGTATTTACTTTCTTCCTCTTCTGCATTTTCCTCAGGTGTTCCACGTGTGTGTCCCGGTTGTGGACGAGGAAGGGGAGACCCTTGAAACGGCTCACTTCTCCTTCGTCTGCGGAAACCAAACCATCTTCAACCAGGAGACTCTCGCCTGTGCATATCCCCACGCATCTCCACCTTGCTCGGAGGCTCCGTCTCTGTACGAATCATCTAATGCTGACTTCGGGAAGATTCCCGAAGATGATTAGGATGAGTCGATGCCAAAGTCACGACTAGCTAGGTTTTCGAATGCGTGTTCAAGATTCAAGCAACCTGACAGATTTTTGCGGTACCAGACAACACTTATCTTTGTGTCCTCTCTCATATTTCCCAATCGTATTTGATGGCCTTTTCTTCGAATTCTTCACTTTTTGCTTCTGATATTTTTGCTATACAGTTTTATACAGTTCTCCTGCTTTGGTTAGCGTTAAATTTTATCTTAGCTACAATGTTTTCCTGTCTGATGGGATTGATATTAGAATTTATTAAACACTATGTATATAACCAACTGCTTGCTTGTGCATAGCTAGTTAAGGTGAAAACGTGAATTATTTATGCAATTTTTTTTCTCTTAAACCCAAACCCACGTGAAATTAAAAATGTTCCCATTTTGATTATAGGTAAATATTAAGGAAACTTTAGCGGATACACAATTTTTTTTTATCTAACATTTACATATTTTTGCAAAACATTTCATCGATTAGCTTTCGCAAACGCTTTAGCAGTTTTATACAGAATGTCCCACAAATACACAAAATATACAACACTATGTTCTCCCAGTATCTTTAAGAGATTTACAATTTTACACGCTCTCTCAATACCTACATCACATTGGCAAGACAAACGATAAAACATTTATGCATTGTAT
>NC_061109.1:109089235-109114235 GCF_015104395.2 Macrobrachium nipponense | reverse complement strand
TAATTGTCGGAAGTATGTCCCTTTTTGTAGTCGAATTCCGACAGCCGCTGGAGCATTCCGCATTAAAACGAGATTAACGACGAGATACGGTGTCGGTCGAAGAAGTCCATGAAATTCCTTTCACATTGTAGGCGGTTGTTACTTGACTGTAGTCGTCCGCTGCGACGAACGATTTTTTTGAAGTTGCGATGTGAAACTCTCGTACTGCAGGATACTGTAACCAGGTTCCATTAATCAGCCTGCAAGTGAAATTATACTTGTCACAAGGGCAAAGTAAATTCAGACGACATCCAAATACAGGGGAGGGGAGAGAGCCATTTAGGACCAGGACTCTTAAACCCACATGGAATCGCTGATATTTCGGAATTCAAAAGAGTCCGCTGTACAAACTTTTTTATCATGGCATTAACAATGAGTGACCTATCCAGGCTATGATGACTTGTAAAAATATCCAGAATTATAAAAAATAAATAGATATCATTACGAATCTCAAAGAAAATTCGATATTACTGTAGTAAGTTACTAGACAAAGAAGTGGAAAACGGAGCTAATTGTAAGATTGCCAGGCAACATAAGAGTCAAAGAGAAGATTAATCATGATCCTATGTGCCCTAAAAACAAAAGTTTCATATTCAATTTTCTCGTGCGCATCCTCTGAGGTTAACTTTTAAAACATTATTAATAGGTAGGAGATGCAACGAAAAAAAACCCACTATGTCAAACTAATTTCTATATAAACTTTGGGTTTTCCAAGAAAATGTGACATTTTCCATGAATGTGATTTACTTGAATTGTAATAGGCTAATGTTGCAAGTAAATATTTCTTATCCACAACTGATAATTCTAAATGTCCGTTTACCCATGTCATAAGCTGAATTATTGACTCTAATTGTCTATGAGGTTCAGAAAAAAAAAAATTAATTCATTTTGTTGTTATAGAAATTCTATTTGCTTATATTGTTCATTAATATTAAAATGATTACAAGTCCTTAACTAATTGCATTACACACACGGATAAGAATATGTTATGTGGCCTGTCATGTGACCTATGAACCACATGTGAAGTTCATGAAACTAAGCCATTCCTTTCTCCAGTTCAATCTGCTTTTGCAAGCAGAGACGACACACAGATGAAGCCTGTGTAAGCAGATTATTGAGGTTAAAAGGAACAAATGCTGATACGGCAATGATGACGTCGTCACTTGGCAGGAGATTGCTCTCAGCCAGCTAAGAGTTACGTTACTTGCTGTAAGAGATACGACTTTAGTATTTTCAAATGATATTTTAGTGTTTTAATTCTCCACCCGCATGAGAAGAATGTCTGAAAAAAAAAAAACAACAGTACCAAAATTGAACAATATATTAGTTTCATGTTGGCATTATGTTAATAAATATTCCTTATTCAAACTATATGAAAAAGGTTTCCATACGAATTCTATATACGTATATTATTAGCCCTGTATAAGATTCATATAGGATTATTCCATAGATAAACATTTTCACTTCTAGACTTCCTGACTTTAAAATCTCTTTTATTTTATTTTATTTATTTTATTTATTTTATTTATTATTATTTATTTATTATTTATTTATTTAATTTTTTTTTTTTTTTGACTACGAATATAAATCACCGGGACAGACAATATGTCAGTAGATTTTGATATGTTTGAACTTTTAGCTTATTTGTCATTACTAAAGCGTTTAAGTTAGAGTTCAAATCTTTACGCATATATATTTCGGATATTTTAATGGTTACGTTTTCGCTTATTGATATATCGTGATTCCTTTTTTATTATAATTTGTAACCTTCCGACTTCTTACGGAGTGTATTTATATTGACTCCACTTGTATCCATATTTATTTATTTTTTTATTTTTTTTATATTTATTTATTTATATATTTTTTTTATATATTTATTTGATAAATTAATGGTTGGCTTGAATATGTGGAAAAGTGTTCTAGCGGCGTACCGTATAAGGCGGTACTTGCGGCATCAATTCTATAGATACAAGATATAAATGATAAAGGTATTAAAACCGCCGAGAACCGCTATAATCCGGTCGGATCCAATATCACGAGTTGTAACTCGTAAGACATTGACACTTCCTATTTAATTATCCGTTATTCACCAAAACCGATTGACTCTGGGTGATAAAATATATTATTGGTTTTTCTTAATGGAAAGGAATTCACACCACGTGTTAAGGAGATTATTATTGATTTACACCACCCGAGTCACAGATTATTATGTGTTGAATTCCATATTTACTGATTTAGCACTCATAAATATTCCTAACGCACTCAATTGCGGTGTTTGTTTTTTTTAGTGGCTATTAATTCTATATAACGTGTCAAGGAACATTAAAACACTAAGAAGTGTTTATTCCCTCTGTCAGACTCGTAACTCTGTTAATAATTCTAAGTATATTCTTTCAAGGATTGATTTGGCAACAGGATAGGCCCCTAACTGACAGGTGTCTTAGTGTGTCCCTTGTTTTCATGACACGTGTTACAATCAGTTATGTGCATTTTTATATCTGTAAGCATTGTAGGCCAGTAAAATAGTGATTTGGCTTTCTGTAACATAGTAGGGAACCCACCCTGGATGACGGAATGCAACCAGTTTATGACGATTGGTATGAAAGAGATTATTACTAATACCTGGTCGTTAGTCATCTGCTGTGTTCTTCGGGTTTACCTCGTCACCAGACCTACATATAATATTACATTGATTACATTATTCTGATACACATACTTTAAATATACTTTTGCTTTAGGGTTTCTGCTCGAAGTGTGTATTGTTTTTGCTTAGCCGCTGACCCTGTTTCCGTTTCGAAGTGTTTATTGTTTGGGTTATGTCTGTTGACGCTTGCTTTGTTCAGTTTGTAACAGTTCTGCGCTCCGACCCAGATATTCAATGCTCGCGATCTCTTGGGTTAAGGAATTTTCTTGTTTAGATACGGTTTTTTAAAACAATAGGCAACCGGATGTTTCTATATCTTTTAGTCCAATTAATGGTTCTTTGCTGTATGGTGCGGGATTGCGGGATAATGCGTCAGCTATAGATTTGCTTTCCCAGGTAAGATATCTTATCTTGGCTCCAAAGACCTGAATGATCATTTGTCACCGAGTTCCTTTTGACTGTGATTAAAGCCTTTGAAAAAATCGGTAAAGGACTCATGTTCAGTAAGGGACTTTATTCCAGGATAGCCATAGATTATGAACTTTAAAACTAAAAATACTACGAGATGAGCTTAAACGATTACACCTAGCCCTTCCTTGCCTTAGTTACTGTATATTACTTTCAGAGGGCTTTAGTTTACGTGAATAAAAAGCTATAGGGAAGAACTGTTTATCATATTACTGAAGTAGTATCCCTCTTACCCCTTGGTCTGAGGCGTCTGTTGCAATAAAAAAAAAATTCCTTATTTAAATCAGGGATTTTTTAATTTTTAAGTAGGTAAGCTGCATTTCCGCTTTTAAGATATCGAACGCCTGTTGATGCTTTTCAGACCATAATAAATCTACGCTCTTCTTCGTAAGATCTGTTAAAGGAGCTGTCATGATTGAAGAGTTACATATTTACATACGATTGTAATACCCACTACAGCGCAAAAGTGCTGTATCCCCCTTTTACGTTAATAAGTACCGGAAAGTTATGAATAGCCGACACCTTACCATGGACTACTTTAAGACCTTGACCAGACACATAAAACCTAGATAAACATGTTCGGTTTTTAAAAACTCACATTTAGATTTTTTACTCTGAGATTATTTGTCTTTGTCTCTGTAGCACTAGCTCTACTTTATGTGAATGTACTTCTAAGGTATTAGAAAAGATTACAAGATCATCCATATAGGCATGTAGGTTATCCCCTAAAAGTCTCCAAACACTATATTGTAATTGGGGTGCAACGTAAGCCGGAGGCATACGTAAAAATTGATAATGTCCCCTGAGTGTGCTGAAAAAAAAAAAAACGGTGTATGAGGTACAATCACTTAGGTAATGGTATCAGGTAAAAGCCTTTAAGTAAGTCCAAGTTGGTGAAAAAAAAATTTATTCTAACCTAACAGAGATAAGATGTCGTCGGTACATCGCACTGGAAACTATCGGGAGTCGTTTCCTTATTTAAGCGACAGAATCTACGCAGATACGCGAAATCCGATCTTTTATGGCATGACATTTGAGGGAAAAAACAAAAATTATATGGGCTTATTTGATTTCCTAATGACTCCTATTACTAACATTTTTCAACGTTTTCCCCGAGTTTTCAATTTATCTCTATTTTGAAATTTCATTGAGAATCTATACGAAGGTACGTAAATATCTTTATGTTTGTCCTTAGACCGTGTTTTGTGTTAAATTACATCCGTTTTTCCAGAGATCACTCGCCAGTGGAGAAACTTCCTGGTATTCAGGTAAAAGATAAAAAAAAATTCCTGCTGAATCACCTCTGCTTGAATGACTTTACGGATATTACTTTAGATAGATTATCAGAGAGATTCATCCACGACTGGTTGGGCGTGATTAAAAATTAGCAACAATAAAAAATGCGATATTTATAACTTCCGTATCCACGATATGTATACTTTTAGGGCTTTGTTCGCGAAATCGTTATATTTCAGAGTGCGGGAAGGATTAAAATTTCATTTCCCAGCAAAGTCTTTTTACACGCACTAAGACATTCGAGGGTGCATGCTTCTCGAGATTTGCGAGCAAATTGCGACTGCGGTTGTGGGAGGGAAAGAAAATTCTGTTGGGTCATTGAACAATGTTACGATTTATGAGACAAATGTATAGTTCCTTTATATAAGTTATTATTTGATTAACTGTCTCATTTTTGTTCAAACGGATTTTAATATGTTGAAGGTTTATAGGATCCTTTTCCTTTGATGAACACGCCTTATTTTTCAGGATGTAAGATAATATTTTGTATACCCCTAGATGGATCTTACAATTACACTACATACAGATCAATGTTTTTTATAACTATAGAGGTATCTGTAAGCGCTCGCTTATCCGGACTTCTCATTAGGGAAGTTCGAACAACAGACGTGGTGTCCGTAAATACAAGATATTACGTGTATTAAAGAAATAAAACAAGATATTCTAATTTTTACGGCGCGTACAGTTGGGCTTAATCCACCAGTATTTATTATAACTTAATGTATTTTAAAATTAAAACGAAAACCTGCTCTGATTATTATACGGTCGTGTGTTTCATAGGAAAAATCCTTTTAGTTCAAAGATATCGGTATGTATGAACCAACATCGCTTTTCCCCACTCTGTCTAGAGTCGCTTATTGTGTGGAATTTGCTTTGCTTTGAAAACTCGGCAGATTTAACTAAACCTTGACCGCTTGACCTAGGTGACACAAGTCACCGAGTTTGCTTGTTTGATTCTGAACGGGCTACTGTTCTATTTCTTTTTGTAATAATTAGGATCCTCCTTCTCTTTATTACCATCGGCAACGTATTGTGTGTTTTTAGCATTATGTTGCTGGTTACGTATAAAGCAATGAATGACGAACTATTAGGAACTGAGCGATTACTAATTAAGACGAGTTATCTCTACTGCATTCAATCTTAACTGTTTGTACTTCATTCTTTGCTAAAATTTGAAATAGTGAGGGATCCTGGTCAGCGCATTTAGCCTGATGAAAGTTTTTTACAGACATGTTATTCCTTGCAATCCAGCCATATTTTTAAAGTTAAGTTGAGTCATTGAGGTTCGATATTTTATATAACTCAAAAAACTCAAGGCTAAAACTGCGATCGGGACTTGCAAAGGAGCATTTATTGTCATGACCCGAAATAGTGTTTACCTCTAATTTATATAGATTTGTACGGGTGTTCCACTTGTTTTTGTGTGTTTTCTAATCACTACGGTGCTTAACGAACCCTATCCATGCATCTGTATAAATACAGACGTCCACTGCGTAAACGCATATTCACTGTTTAATATGATTTGTTACGTAAGGGATTAATAATCACCCAAAATGATAAAATTAACATGTATATGATTATTGATATTTTCAGTAGAACTTCTGGAAACAGACACTCAAAGATAAAAACTCGCAGTAGCGAAATCTCAATGATGTAGATAATTTCTGTAAAAAAAGTAAGATTAAGAATGTCTCGTAACTTCAGCCCACAGGAATAACGAAATTCGACCTGTAAAGGAAACACTCAAAGTTACTCCAAATGAATAAAAATTGTACTTAGCTTGCTTTTGTGGGGGAAGTCACGGTGTTCCGATAACGACACACGGCCTTGGTCCTCCTCCTCTATTTAGCGGACGACCTGGTTTGGCTTCAGTTTCCCCCGTGCGCGTTGTTTCGATGATTCGAGCCCTTAAAAATCCGATGCTGCAGACGCGTTCGGTTTGTTTCTTGCAGTGCCGGAAACGCTCACTAACGATGTTTTCTTGAATGATTCTAATGAGAGACGAAGCTTCCGTTGCCGTAGGAAAAGGACACGTCGGTTTTGTTTCTTGAAGTTATTCACTAACGATGATACTAAGTTGCTTGACGAATCTTGTTGTTTTCTGAAGTCGCTCACTAATGATGATACTAGGTTGCTTGAAGAATCTGCTGCTTTCGTCGTCGTTGACTTCATGATTTATTATTCTGTTTTTTCTTCGTAGGACGTTTTGTAGAGTTCTTCTGGTCCGCTGGCCACCAAATATTAGGGCTTGTGCCTTGTATGATAAGGCGCCCTATGAGGTAATGTTAGACTAGCGATAATCTATACGCTAAGTCGGTTGGTATTGCACTTCCATCTTCAATGGAGTGTCTGGGGTTTTGTAGATCACTTGCGAAGTCGGTATTATCTTTACGACGATGTGTTAAACTCATGGTTCGGTGAGGTCTTGTAGAAAACACAAGGTATAAAAATAGTATATTCTTCTGAAGTTTTACATGATGAAGATCAGGTATGATCGTACAAGTCTTCTATGACGATAGCTTGATCGCTTCTGCCAATGATGATGGCTAATCCTATTCCTCTACATGATAAAGCTTAGGTAAAGAGGTACAGGTCTTCTAATGACGATAGCTAACACTGTTCTGCCTGTCTACCATCTCTGTTACAAGTTATGAAGGAACAGACAGTAGTTCGAACATATGAACATACTATCAGATGACATAGTTTCATACGAACACACAATCGAATGAGACACGCTACAGATCACGTAGGCCGTTTGAATAATAGGTCGGGGTAGTTGTCTCAAGCAGGGAGCTTGGACTAATGTTTATAAACAATTGAATGACTACAGGTGACGGCATGTTATCTTAGCTTACATACTTATTGTATACGTCATCTTTAGCGTCTCTAGTCTGATCACATTCCTGCAAGCAATCTGGTTGACCTCTTTAGTTTTAGACTTTTATATATATGGACTAACATTCCATATTTTTATTATGTAAACACTTACATATATATATATATACACACACATATATATATATATATAATATATATATATATATATATATACTATATATATATAGTATATATATATATATATGTGTGTGTGTGTGTGTGTATTTGTGTGTGTGTTGGTGTCTGCGATTTAGACATATATTGAGAGGCAGCGAGACAGGCACACAAACAGTAAATAAGTAATCACTTGACTATTTATCTAAATCAAAATATAATTCTCCATTCCTCCACTACTGAACAACAGCATAGGAAACCACTTTTTTAACCTTCTTAACAACAGAAGGATTCTCCTTTATCTATACTTATTATAATATCCCCTTAGCCAATCTTAGCCAAAAGAAGCAATAACAATAAAATATCAGCTGTCAGATAAGTCTAGAAAAAGATAAGCAAGTATTGTCTAGCTGATAAAGGACTTGGTATCGAAGGCTCATAAGGAAGAGCAAACATTCAGTCGATCTTATCTTTGCTTCCTTCCTTCTCTTCAAGGGACATGAAGCCTTGTTGCATCGCCAGAGAATGAATTCTGAAAATAGAAACCGATCATCAATAAAATTTAGACATCTAAGGATATCCATTGTTTTGTTCCTTTTTATACTTACCTCTCAGAACGTCATGACAATACAAATGTTTCAAATCAACATTTACCATATCACAACTCCACATTTTATATAAATTCCAATGTAATAAGGAATTAATTGTCACTTTCAATCATCATTCAAGACAGGTGAAGTACTGTCCCACAGGGAACTCATTATTTGTGATATATTGTGCATAACTTAATGTGTAGAAAGGTATTGCAACGCTGTACCGCTGTAAATCTTCATTGCGGATATAATTTCACACAAAAAACTATAAGCAATTTATTCCACTTACTTTTAGTCAGTTTTTAAATAAAAATGTGTCAAGTATCTGGGAGCTTAATGTAAAATGTCTGTCTTTTACGACAACACCGTTTTCTTATCTTTTGGTAAATATCTTTGTTTTTCTTTTAGCATTTTAGTCTTGCAAAAAGAATTCTTAGTCTTGGACGTTTTTTTTTTTATTCGATGTCGCCGATGCTTTATTGTTTACCAGATACCTTGAAAACACCATAAGTAGATGCTTGCCAAAAATTATGGTATATATTCTTTTAGTTTTTTTTATTAATCCGTGGAAAACTGCAAGAGTTCTCTCTCTCTCTCTCTCTCTCTCTCTCTCTCTCTCTCTCTCTGTCTATGTAGCTTGGATGCATTTTAGAACGGCAATCTCCAATTGCTTTGACTTTACAAAAGAGGAAAAGACGCATAGTTGCATTGCTTTCACTAATATGTATTACTGGTTGGATGCGTGCAAAATTTATCTAATTTTATTTCAAGTTAAAAACTATTAGAAAAGAATGGAGTAAAATTATGAAGATTTATTAACCTGGTCTTATATTAACGACGATAAGATGAAGAAGCTGCGTCTGATGATAGACCAAGGAAGTTAGATGCATCCCTCGCAGTTTGGTGGTCAGGATTATAATTTTAAGCAAATCTTTCTGGCAGGAGAACAGCGGTAGCGACAGGCAACAATATTAATAGAAGAGTGGTAGCGTGCGACGCTTTGTTTGTAATACCGAATCTTTAAATCAGTATTCCTGCAGGACCCGTCATCAACGTAAACGCTGCCCATGATACCCAGGATGATTAGAGTACCAAGGCCACGACCAAGGTCCAAGGAAAGGACCTTGCCTGATACCGTGATCGAAAGAGAAGGGAAGAGGCGAAAGAGTAGGAGCCAGACAAACTTTGCAATAGAAAGTCAGGCTCTGCTGTAACCTCCAGCAAAATTCTGAAAGAGGTGAAATGT
The DNA here is from genome assembly GCF_015104395.2 of Macrobrachium nipponense. Taxonomy (NCBI): domain Eukaryota; kingdom Metazoa; phylum Arthropoda; class Malacostraca; order Decapoda; family Palaemonidae; genus Macrobrachium; species Macrobrachium nipponense. Next base: position 109,104,958 of record NC_061109.1, on the reverse strand, counting down.
AATGAATGATTAATAGGCGCGCTTAAGGATACCGGCATTAAAGTTTATGACTTCGCTGACATGGTGTGAACGAGACTCATTCATTATGACGAGGAGCATCTTCGTCTTTCGATGACACCTTGACATCCAGCCTTTTACTTTCACTAATAAGCAAACACATCAACGAAATTGAGAGGAGGTTTTATGTAACTTGCTGAGAGAGAGAGAGAGAGAGAGAGAGAGAGAGAGAGAGAGAGAGAGCAGGGGCGAGGACCGGGGGATGGTGTTAGGAAGGCACACAATATATATTATATATATATAGATATATTATATTATATATATATATATCATATATATATATATATTTGATATATATATATATGTATGTATAATATATATAATATATATACATAAATATAATATATATATATATATATATATATATATATATATATGCATGTATATACATCAGGCAATAATGACTTGTAATTTATCCCCTTGCAATAGCACTTGAAGATTAGTAACACAAAATCATTTTATCCTTGAAGACATCCATATTGCCGAGTTCACTTCACTTTAATTAAACAATGAACCCCTTTCGTCGAATTGTTTAATTCTTTAACCAAAAAGTGCTACCACTGACGAGCTTTTTCCAAGCGAAGCTCAGATGATCAGTTTGGTAGAGATATCGACTATCAAATTCTCTTTATGTTTTCATAAAGAAAGGATTAAAGGTGAAAATTGCAGAGTTATAAGAGAAACTTTACAGCATCAACTTCATACATACAATACGACTGTCATAATCATTAATGCTGTTATCGGCTGCTCTCGATAGCTGTTAATACAAGAACAATAATGAGATTGGCACAAGAATATTCTCAGCGGTAACTACTGCTTTTCTAATATTATTATTTTCCCTTTAGCTCCTGACCGATCAACATTTATTTTACTGAACCAAATGACATAGAAATGTTTATCTAATTCATAATTTTTTAAAATGTATAGGTTCATCTATTATAATCGGATTAAGAAATGCTGCGAAACATATACGTGTGTTCATCAAGTATTAACATAGGGAGCTTCTCTCTCTCTCTCTCTCTCTCTCTCTCTACACACACACACACACACACTTATCTCTTTTCGGTTTTGCCTTTCCAATAGTCTGATAGGTACCTACGACTAACCTTGGAGAAAATGACGCCGTAATACCAGGTATTAAGTACTGGACTCAGACAAGGCTGTTCTTGAGTCCGTATCATCTACCAATATACAGGTATACTGATTAATTACACATCTCACCACAGGCTGTTTTAACCTGTCCCTAAAGACTTTCTGGAAATAGCATGAAATATTTTTTTTTTTTTATCATAAACTGGTCCTTTACAGTGTCATATTTTTATCTCTAGTAATTAGTATAATTACTTATACACTGTTTGTATAAAGCTTTATAACTTACTTTACTACTTACCACGGTTGTTCCCGTGTCTTCTTGGATATTGCTAAGGAAGGCCCAGTCCCACATAGCTTCGATGCATCTTGACCATCCACTTGATTCCATAACAATCTCTTTGTTTCTACTTTTAGAACAGTGTTTAACAACCAGATACAAACGTGCAATTTATAGTGTTTCATAGAACTATCATGCAATGATCCTATTCGTGAATGCATCCCAATGATTTGGTTTAGATTTGTGACTAATGGTGAATATCGTGTATCAAGGTATTGAAAATAAGGAAATTATTAGCAATTTTTCTTTATTTTCGTTGGAAATTTATTCGCAGATACTGAAATTTCTCCAGCATTAATAATCATAGTTGTTGCAACACCAAATCACATTCATTCAATCAATAACAAGGACCTCAGTCAGTATCCTCTTCCCTGGTCTGTCAGTCCGGTTATTAGGCTACCGATAATCTCAGCTCAGGTTTCCTCTATATTTCGCGGAATTACCTGAACGTAAACTAAACATCAGGGGAAGATGCACTTATGGAAATGAGGCGCATGCAGCCCATTACCTTTAAGGAGACTGAAGGATGAATCCCAGGTATACCCAGTCATTTTACCAAAGACGTAACCCACCTTTTCATCTTCTTGTTTGCCTCTTCGTTTGGAAGGGTGGCCCCTCTAACATGCTCACTTTATTCTCAGTTGGTGTCCTCGTAGAGAAATATTTCGCTTCCTTATACTTCTTTGTTGGAGTGTGTATTGCGTTGCTCGTCTGTGAAACACAGTCCTTGTGCCTCATTGTTGGAATATGGATTATGCTGTTCATGTGAGCAACGCAATCCATATTTTGCTTCTTTATGCTTCTTTGCTGTAATGTAGATTGTGACTCTCAGATGAGCATAAATATTTCCTGTCCCTTATAAAATAAAGTTTGATATAATTATGACGTTTGCCCTTTTTTATATATTCAGTTTCCCTCCCAAACCAATTTCGTGACTGGTCTTTTTAGTGTTAAGGCAAACTGGAGTTCGATGTATCTGGCCACATATTGAAATAAAGCGGTAGATTTTTTCTGTTTCGAGACGAGTTTTGTTTTCGATTTTGAAGGAATAGTTGTGCAGCCTAAATTGTTTACAGTTTCCTCTAAATACTAGGTACTTCAGACACGGACTTTTCATGGCACATTCAATTTTTTAGCTTTCTTTAAAAGAAAACAATCGTCCCGGCTTTGTCTGTCCGTCCGCCCTCGGATCTAAAACATCCACTGAGGCTAGAGGGCTGCAAATTGATATTTTGATCATCCACCTCCTCTAGCATCAGTAGTTTTTATTTGATTTAAGGTTAAAGTTAGTCTTAGATAGTGCATCAGGCAGCGCTTTCCGGATCCATGGGACGCACCCTCACTCTACCGTATCTAGTCAGCAACTGAAGTCACAGAGCAAGTCTGAGCAACTCCAAGAGCTGAATTTTATACAGCATTGTACGTTGTACAGGAATATCGAAATGTATTGTACAGAAAACGCTACGAGAAAACTTCGGTGCGTTTTTTACTTGTTTTAATTATATTTGATTCCGTTGTGTAACAGATCTAAACTAGAATCTCTTGCACAGGAAATGAAATGTCACATAGTGTATATATTCAAGAACAAATAAAAATATATATATACTCTAATTCTCCTGGGCGTCGGAGCGAGCCAGGAAGGCTGCCGCAGCATAATTTGTCCGCTGACATTTTCCAGTTAAAAATTACACGGTTATGTAATCAATCAATCAAAACAGAATGTAGAAAAATATAAATCCCTTTGCCGGCAACGATTTAATTGCCCGAAATCACGCTCGATTGCTGCCGGGATAAATGCTGAAGCTAAAAGTATGGATGGCTTGTGTACCGATAATTTAAAAACTATTTTTTTCCCAAAACATCAATTACAAAAAAAAAAAGTGGATCATACATTTTTCGAAGTCGATGACCTTTGCTGTTGTCACAGATTGTGAAATAAATTAATCAGTCCCCTACCTTTCTAATCTGTTTCTTAACTCGTTTTGAGTAATTAGTTCCCTACCTTTCTAATCTGTTTCTTACTCATTTTGAGAACCGTTAGTAATCTTATATTGTTATTATTCCTGATTCAACAAATCCTCATTATTTTTTCTGATTTTTTTTTTATTTTGTACACTAAAATTTTCTCTTTATTTTCCACTCCTTTTGCATATAAGTCGTATTATTCACGTTAAAAGAACTATTTTTACTCATATTTTATTATAACTAACTTTTGTTACTAAACTTGTTCATTTTTTCTTGTATTCATACGGTTTTAAACAAATCCTTTGATTCTCCAATACAAAGTACGTCCCCAATATCTACTTTATCTCTCATTATTATTATTATTTTTTTTTTTTTTTTTTTTTTTTTGCGCTATCACAGTCCTCCAATTCGACTGGGTGGTATTTATAGTGTGATGTTTTCCGGTTGCATCCTGCCTCCTTAGGAGTCCATCACTTTTCTTACTATGTGTGCCGTTTCTAGGATCACACTCTTCTGCATGAGTCCTGGAGCTACTTCAGCCTCTAGTTTTTCTAGATTCCTTTTCAGGGATCTTGGGATCGTGCCTAGTGCTCCTATGATTATGGGTACGATTTCCACTGGCATATCCCATATCCCTTCTTATTTCTATTTCAGATCTTGATACTTATCCATTATTATTATTATTATTATTATTATTATTATTATTATTATTATTATTATTATTATTATTATTATTATTATTATTATTATTATTATTGCAAATGAGTATTTCCAATAATTCACAATGAATATCTCTGAAATCACATTGCACTTTTTTAGTTCCTGCGCAACGCATGGAGTCCAAATCGGCTGAAAGGTATATCATTATGATCCTCACCTCATGAAATTCCAACAAGATCTTATTTTTATATTCCGGATTTGTGTTTTGGGAAGAGTTAAACGAACTTATAAAATTATATAGATTGCCATGGGTGTTTTTGCCCCTATTTTTTATTCCTTCTTACTTTCCCGGTATATAAGTTTTCTTCGAATTTTCTCCTGTTCCCATTTCATTTGACCACCAATATTTTTGTTAAATAGTAAGGTATACATCTGTTCAACTCCAATTATTTATTTTATTACAGCTTGCTTTCGTCGTAGATAACGATTTTTAAATTTTCTATCTTCCACAGACCAAACGTCAGTAACCGAAACTGTACTTCAACATCACATTTTATATTTATGAACTCTACACTCTCTTCTTCTGCCATTACCTGCAATATCTACCTCCTACTATGCATTTCTTGGCCGTGTCCAATTGATTTTCGCTGATAAAATCCTACCAAAACATCGGATATGGGTCACATTTTGGAAATAGGTATTTGAAGCCACAGCCTAATTGGCAAAAATATGCAATAATGTCTAATGTGAATAATAAAGGCACTTACCAGAGTAAATCTAAGAAATTGAAAGGGTAACTTAGCTAAATTTAGACGCACCCAGAGAGAGACTATGTAGACGTCATTACTGAAGGCCCCCCCCACTCATTGATACTCTACTGTAGTATGACGTAGTTACCAGACACTCCAGTCGTATAGTCACTTTATGAATGAAGACACACAAACAGCTACCCTATACACTTCTTCTCTCTCTCTCTCTCTCTCTCTCTCTCTCTCTCGTCTCTCTCTTTATATATATATTATTACATATATATTATATATATTTATATATACATATATATATATATATATATATATACATATATATATATATATATATGTTATATATATATATATATATTTCCTTAAAGCATAACTACATTGTAGTGCAATATGATACTCATAATTCATAGTCTAAGCACTTGGGCCATAACATAAATTTTATAATCCATTAATCCAATTATTCTGCTGAACTGCATTAAAACTGAAATGTGAAATAAACTTATACAAAGATTAAAATATAAAACTAAGTAAAAGCATATGTTGTTGTTTGTTTAAGATTAAGACAGAACTTGTTCGAATCTGAGTCTTGCTCATTGAGCAGACCATAAGTAAAGAAGTTTCGTTACAAATACAGAAATCAATATTTCTACATGAGTAAAGGGGAAAAAAAAGAAAATAGAGAACACACAACCAAAATAATTTCTATTCATTTTCATCATCGTCATCATCCAGGTATAGGTCTTCTTTCTATATCCTCGTCATCGTTGCCTAAGTTTATAATGATAGGTCCAACAGGCTCTTGAATGTTGTCCATTGACCAATACCCATCCTCAAAGGCTCGAGATCGTTTCACTGCAGACCCCCAAACACTTTCAGTGGCCAAAAGCTTGGCTTCCTCCAGTCTTGCCTGCAAGTCTGCCCTGGTGAATCGCTGTAAAGATGAATGCACATGACGTTTCATACACGCCCATACTTGCTCAATGGCACTGAGCTCTGGGTGGGCAGGTGGCAGACGCACCACCTCGTGGCCCCACTCTCGAATTATGTTGTCCACGATGTACTGTGGTTTTTGGCCTGTTCTGTTGACATATGAGCAACAGCTCAGGTCTTGTGGCACCGTCTGGGGCAGGGATTCGGCGACTCTGAAGCCAGGTAATAAGGTCTGCTTTCTTGGTGGCCGTGGTAGGACACCGACACTCGTCTAATAGCTGGCTGTGATAAGGTGCGTTGTTGCAGCCAACCACTGATGGTTCAGGCACAATGGTAGAAGCTGCGTTGTTAACCAGCGTATAAACAGCTCGCCTAATCATTTCCCCGTGGTAATCGCCACTTGTACTCTTTGCAGGATAACAAAGGAAAGAGCCTTCAATAAATCCATTTGCTGTGCCAGCTGCTACCACCACGAAGCGCTCTCCATCGCCAGGTGGTACCTGTCGGCTATGCGTAGCACTGGTAGCAGGTTGTGCGGTGTCCACCCACTCTCTGTTGTGGCTCATTCTGGTGGTGAACCACGTCTCATCTACATATACTATCTCCCTTCCATCTTCTCGATGGCGCTTAAGTGCCCGGAGAGCCCCGATCCGTCGGCAAACCACATCAATGGACTCTTTTGCAAGATACATCTTTCGTAGAGACGTTTTATATCTGAATCCCATATCTTGCAGGAGCCGCCACACCGCTATCTCGGAGGTTGTTTCAGGGATTATGGTGGCTGTCTTCAAATCTGTCATCAGGGTTCTAACAGTAAATACTTGCTTTGCAGCAAATATCTCGTGAACAAACCGACGAATGGCACCCCACTGTAAAATATCAAAGACTTGTGGTATAGGAAATACTTCGCCAGCAGACTCATGTGAGATCACTGATCTGTTACGGTGAACAATCTTCCTCACAGAAAGCGACGTGATACCCATGAAATTTTTCACACGGTCGTAGGGCCTGTGTGGACAAAGACCAGTATTTAGCCAGTGAATAAAAATGCATTATATGTTATACTTTGTTTTCTCTACGCACACGTTCATGCAAAGAAATTGAATTATATATTATAAGTCATAATAATCACATTAATATTCGTCACAGTTATTATCATTATTGTTGTTATTAATATAATCATCATTATTGTTATTATTCATACTTCGACATCAAGGAAGAGTATGAGTAGAATATTTAGAGATATATAAATGCTTTACATATATGAACTTAGACATATATAGTACATACATGCACATACACATAATTTATAAATGAAGCTTTATATATAAATGTGTGTGTGTGTGTGTAAGTACAGTATATATATATATATATATATATATATATATAGATATATATAATATATATACATTTATATATATATAAGGAGATCAGTAGAATAGGTAAATTGTTAAATATGGTTGATGAAGCTAGTCAGTGAGATAGTTTGCAGTCAAGAAAAAATCTGTCATCTCTTATTCTTATTGTGAAAATTTAGAAATTCATTAATATAAACAAAATATTTTTATATCTCATTTTTTTTCCAAACTCGTCATTCAAGTATGACCCCTATAAAATTTAATTTAGGCTTCCTGTCTGAATCATTTGGTGTTTGTGCATGATCTGTTATCCACTTACCTGTTAATATTAAACATATGACGCATGCGGTTGTTTTCTTTATTGCATACTGCAAAAACATGCAGCACAAAAGCAGTCTTGCAGCCACGAGGACAATTTGCCAGGCCTGCCATAAGTGAAGCACCAGACAGCAGTCACGTAGAACAGATTGGCTTTGACGTATGAATACTCTGCTGTCCTCCTCCTGTTATCGGCATGTTTACTATTGTGAATGGAAAGTTTACTGGGTATTACGTCTGATGTCATAGTACACGTCACAACTAGCCTCTCTCTCTGGGTGCGTCTAAACTTAGCTAAGTTACCCTTTCAATTTCTTATATTTACTCTGGTAAGTGCCTTTATTATTCACATTAGACATTACTGCATATTTTTGTCAATTAGGCTGTGGCTTCAAATACCTATTTCCAAAATGTGACCCATATCCGATGTTTTGGTAGGATTTTATCAACGAAAATCAATTGGACGCGGCTCTGAAATGCATAGTAGATAGTAAATGTGGCTTTCTCTCTTTAGGTAAATGACAACTACATGCGTCGTGGCAGCCTGTTTACTGAGACAGCTATTAACACAGTGCAATAAGTAAACGCTGCTCCAGTTCCCCAAGGAGGTGCTAATAGTTTCGGCTGCAAATCTAACGTATCACCAAGCAATGGATCGCTTAGGAAACAGTTGTGGACCCCCTGTGGGAAGAAATGCCCTCACAATCGCAGACCAGTCTCTTCCAACGGCAGAGGCACTCATGTGGGATGTTGGGAAAGGAAAATTAATAGCATACTAGCCACTTTCCGTGGCTTGAAAGTTACCAAATGGTAGGGGGGTGTGGCGTTTATAAACATGTACCAGGTGCTGATATTGCAATGAAAAATAGAAAAATGTATTTTTGCTATTACTGTTAACTGGCCCTCAATCATAATGTAAGAAGCCAAAAACCGTTACCTTAAGATTTCCGCAGAGAAAAAATGCTAAAATATAAACAGATAAAAATGAACCTTAAAAGCGTTTTATATAAAAATACAAAAAAGATACTTAAGTAACCAATTAGATAAGAATTAATCGACAGACAAGTCAAACATATTACGGCAAACGATTTTGGCTCTTTTAGATTTGTTGTCCCTTTCTCCAGATTCCCAATGCCGACCTTAGAAGAAGGAAACCGAGAAAGGGCCTGACCACAAATGACGACCTTCTGACCTCTATATATACCCGAGACCTTCCATTATGACGAGATAGTACGTGTCATTCTTTTATTCACTAAATATGGACTTCGGAGAAAGTAAATACATGGGCCCGACAACTATAAGCATGACTAATTCGAGATCCTCCTCTCAGTTTTTTTCTGTTTGTTTGTTGAAACAAGGTTTCCAAAATATGTCTAAGTACCATGTCAAGGGGCTTGACAGCTCCCTCAGCAGCGATAGATCTAAGATCGATCCCACAAAGGGGAAACGATCTCGGTCAGTATGCTGAACATATGTTTTGCCTGTGTTTACCTAAGTATAAATTAAATTACCTTATAATTACTCTACTTGAACAAAAATACACATACACATACACACACACACACACACACACACACACACATATATATATATATATATATATATATAATATATATATATATATATATCTATTATTTATATGTATATATATATATAATATGTATACATGTATGTATGTATGTATAAGAGCGTGTGCACTTGTAAAATTTATGCAAACTATAGAGAGAGTAGGAGTGTTCCCGACGCAGATCACAAAAAGTCAGTAGTCAGTTAACACTGACGCTTTGTCAACGAAGGAATACAAAATGTGAACTTTGTAAACTTTTCATAATGAGTATATTAATTATGTTTTCAAACATTTGCCTCTTATTGAGTTTTCAAAGATGATTATTATGGTCATGTATTAACAAGGAACCTCAACACATGACAGAATAGGATACCTGATGAACTGTTTATTAAAGGACCTAACTGTACAGAGTCAAAATTATAAATTACCGTAGAATAAAAGATAAAACAGTGCCATTTTGTTTAATTTCATTAACATTCAGTGCGAAAACCAATGGTTGTATTCGATGAATGGGAAAATAATGTTATTGAAGGTATTAATATTAAAATAAGTGCTCTGTAGCAAAGGAATCTACACTTTATTTCATCTCACTCTGTATTATATTCAGATATTAAATTGCAGCATAAGTATTGTTACACAAGGCATGAGAAAAAAACTATTCACTCATTTGTAAATGTTATTACTTGAAAATCCTTAACAGCGAAAATGGCATGGCATTTTATATTATTAAAAATTTATCTGTGGAAGGATAATTCAGAATAAAGGTAATATACCCAACCCGGCTATCTTAAGCAACATAATTTAAGGTTGTAAGAAGGTAATATGTAGATTTATATAAGAATTATTATTCAGTAGGGAAATTTATTATAATTATAGGGCTTCATTTTTGGACATTAAGACTGTAATAACGATTGGATTACTGTTCCAATTTGTTCATGTCTCGCTTTTTATTTGGCAAAATTTCCACGAGGAAGGAATTTTTGACATGTTTACTTTACAGATTGTTCAGTTTATCCAATATTAAAAGGTATAACAGTATTTTGTTAATAAATATTGAGTGCTAGTTAGAAAAGCGTTACAATAAGGATGCAGAGAGAATATGGTGAAAAATTACTGTGATAAACTATAAGAGGGAAATCACAATGTCAACGCTATAAAGATGGTATTACAGAACAGACTGATATTTCCGATAAAAAGAGTCCATTATGGAACAGTGTCATAAAATAATTTAAACATAAAGTTTATACACGATCCAATTTGAATGCCATGTCATGAGGAAGGTAATGACCAAATCAAATTGAAGCTATCTCCTTGATTAAGGCAAGTCAAACTCCGACGACATTTTCTAGAAACTTCATTGTTACACAGAGAGGTATTACTGGGTATAAACTTATTACCGTATGGCTTTATCTAACTTAGTTATTAATAAACAGTAATAATTTACATGTTTTCTTATCAATGCTAGTAGCAAGTATACAGCCCTATGCTACAAGCCAGCATGTCATGAACTTGTTTTGCTAACTTCCAAACAAAAGCATGCTCATGAGCGCAATAGAGTACAGACGAAATCAAACAGGGAAATAAGAATACAACTGAATACAGCTAAGAGCAGAAATATCGTAATGTTCATCGATGATGAAGTTGATCAATCAAGTAATTCATTCACGTAATTCGCTGCATCCTCAGGAACGGAACTTAAAACCAAGCCCGTGGAGTGCCATATTTAGAGGCTATGACACAGGCTAAGGTTTCAAAACCAAGAAGCTGAAGTTTCTCTCGGCGAGGATCTGATCATTTGAAAGCATCCAAGAAAGACTAAAAACTAGGTCAGTGGACTGAAGAGGCTTCAGTCCATCATCTGAAAGTTTTAAAAAGCACCGCAAACTGTTCTGTCTGGGATTCTTAATCTCACAAAAATAGAACTCTAGAAAATAAGATAACGTATTCTGGTATTATGGCTTTTCTCTCTTCTGCATTTTTATTTTTTCACCGTGTTCCAATAAAAGAAGAGGAACCTTTGAGAGTAAAATAATAATCGAGTCTTTGATTCAGCAAATATATATAAAGGGAAGTTCGTGCGCAGCGAAGCATGAGAGACGACGATGTGTCTCCCAACTGTCTGGGAGCACAATACTTTGTTCTTAAACCTGTGGTGGATCTTGGAGGTGTTGCTTAGTATTAACAGTACACCGTTGCGTTACATAAATCACTAGTCTGTTAAATTCCGTGCATTGATGAATGATAATCCACTTACTCTATTCTACGAGAATTTCAAATGTAATTTCCAGGTGTTAATTCAGGTATTGGAGAACAACAGCATCTCCATCAAACGATATTTTTATACTAAGAACTGCATGACACAAAATTATTTTAGAAAAAAAATTTTTGGAAACCGAAAAATAAGAAAAACAATCCATGAACGAATGAAAATCCTCCAGCAGAGGAACTGTTTGTTTTTTACGATTAGCATTTTCCTGTTTCATTTTACGATGGCTGAATATTTATGCGCACTTTCTAAGGTAAACCTCCTTAACACACAAGCTGTTGTGTAAAGAACGCATGAGCCAGGAACACGTTTTCATGAAGCATCTCCCTCGGTGCACATTGCATACTTATAGACTAATTTACTACCCAGCGCCATCTAGTAGTGGGTTGTTTCTAAGGTTATTATATTTTATTAAGATTTATTATATTATTATTATTATTATTATTATTATTATTATTATTATGAATGCTGAATTACCAAACAAATAGCAGGAAACACTTCCAAGTGGGGAAAAAGACAATTAAAATCCAAGAGAAAAGACCTGTGTCGAAATGCAGATGAAAATGACAAAACAAGCAAATGCATGTAAATCCAACGACAATATATAAAAAGATTTAAAAGCAGCCAGCAAGAAGGCAATGGTGGCTTGTGCTTTAAAGCGACTGGGATACTTGTGGTGAATCCTAAATTAAGATTTCATAGCTCCTCGGCTTGGAGACTGATAAGAATTTACATTACAAAAAAAAAAAAATGTCAGGGTATCTTTTTGGACTCATTCCCAAGATCTCGGTGCTCAGCCATACTGTCTGCCTTAACAAGATTGATCTTGCTTGTATCTCATATAATCTCTTACGCTACTCACACACATATGTATAAATACATAGATTAAAATGTAAGTAAATTATAAAATACATTGAGAATTACTTTTGCGGTGGTAATGCATTTGCAGCAGGCTCATAAACAGTTCGAATTAGTTACTTAATCATATGCACCATTAACAATTCTTCAAAGGCGCCGATTTTCATTCACTTTCCCTCTCCGCTTGGTCTGATTAGAAAATGTTTATTCACAGTTTGTCCTCTCCCTTATCCCTTTGAAAAGTGTGTCTATTGTAGTCAGTATGCGTAATACACACAAAGAATATTTTCACTATACAATATATATATATATATATATATATATATATATATATATATATATATATATATATAGATATATAATCTATATATATATATATATATATATATATATATATATATGATCTGGTAAAAATGTTCTGTAACAACAGAATTCCATCTAATAAAAGGAGCCCATAAAAACACCAAAATGTAGAGAGAAAAAGTACTATATTTCAGAGACTTGCTGTCTCTCTCTTCAGGTATATGGAATGAGAAAGTTTACAGAAAAGGTGGTAAGCCAATTTAGGTCACCCCCGCTGATAATCTTCCTTTAATCTTCTTAAGCGTTGGTTGAATGAAAACTTCGTCGACGACATCTGAGATCCACCCGCCTTTTGAGATGTTCATTACTTGCTTCTCTTTTATTAAGGCCGATTCCATCATTTGACTCTTGTACCGGCAGTTGCTGCTATAAATTACACGTGACAAATTCCAGTTTATTCTGTGGTTATATTCATTTATATGGTTGAAAATAGCCGAGTTCTGTTGTCCATACCTAACTGACCGTTTGTGTTGTATTAATCTCTGGGGAAGTGATTTACCTGTAATCCGATGTAAGATTGGTCACAGTCCTGGCATGGGATCTCATAGACCCAGAGTCTTTGGGAGATGTCTTTTGTTGGACGTTAATCAGGGATTTGGCTAAGGTATTTGGGTAGGTAAATGCAAAAGGGTTGGATTTCCCAAGGGTGTGGGTTATTCTCTTAATCGTCTCCAGGTGAGGAATTTTTATTTTTAATTTATTGTTGGGCGTGTCTCTGGTCTTGTCTTTAGGGGGTCGGTAGAAAATTATGTTTGCTTTTTGAATTGCTTTCTCAATTATATGGTCAGGATAATTTAAAGATGAAAGTTGCTTGCGAATTAGTTCAAATTCTTTTTCCAGGAAATCTGGGGAACAAATTCGTAAGGCTCTTAAGAATAGGTTGCTAACGCTACACCTATCTTGGAATAGTAATATCATAGATTAGCTCAAAGTAGTGAATATATGAAAGTGAGAACGTTGGTTTTCTGTATAAAGGAAGATTATCAGCGGGGGTGACCTAAATTGGCTTACTTGTGGACGGATCTCTTGGTATAAATACCACCTTTTCTGTAAACTTCTCTCATTCATATACCTGAAGAGAGAGACAGCAGTCTCTGAAATATAGTACTTTTCTCTCTACATTTTGGTGTTTTTATGGGCTCCTTTTATTAGATGATAATATATATATGTGTGTGTGTGTGTGAGTGTGTGTGCGTGTGTGTGTGTGTGCGAGTATGTGCATGTCCTTAAAGGGTGATTTGGATTTTTTTTTTCAAATAGGAAACGAAAGTATTATAATAATCTTTAAAACTGAGACAGTATATCTCGTCCTGAGAGGAAAATTCATCAGAAAATAACAACAACAAAAATTACAAGTGATTACAGGATTCCCATTTTCTGCAATTCCGCTTTGTACAGTATACTGCATATCAGGGCTGTGTCTAATCAATTTTCGTCGATAAAATCTTATCAAAGTGTCTAAAATGGATCGTTATTTGGAAATATCTTTTGAAACCACGGCCTAATTGACAAAAATATACAGTAATGTCTAATGTGGATAAATCAAGGCACTTATCAGAGTAAATCAAAGAAATGTAAAAGGAAACTTAGCTAAATTTAGTAGGCACCCAGAGAGAGGCTAGTTGTGACGTAAACCATTACATCAGACGTAATAGCAGGGTTCCCAGTAGCGTGAGTCACAAATATTAAACACTTTTAGAATAAGTATTAAAGGAAAGGCTAGGTAAATCACTGTTGAGAATGACGATAATATTATGGTTTCCATTGGTGAAACCATGGTAAGAAATAAGAATTTGGTATATATACATATGATAATATTATAGCAAGGGGATTTGGTAAATATACATATGGCACAATCACTATTTTCATTTTACAGTTATATGTTGACTATAGGAATACATAGCAGTTATTAAAAACTATTTCTATTTACCTTTTGACAATCAGCTATACAAGACTTCTTGAATTGGTGAGATGCAATCATATTGAAACGAAAATACTATAATTTAGAGGTGGTTGGAATGATATTTTGGCCTAATGTTACCTGGTAACCTTACATAATAGTAAACACCGCCGACAACAGGGCGAGAGCAGCCGATCGTCACTGGTCAAAGCCAGGGTGTACGTGACTGCTGCTTCACCTGTGACAAGCCCATCAAATTGTCCTCATGACCTCAAGACTGCTTTCGTGTTGCGTGTTTTTTGCAGTGTGCAAAAAAGAAAGAATCCTATGCGTCATATGCTCATTATTAACGGGTCAGTGGTTAATATGGCGATACACAAACACCAAACGATTTAGACAAGAGGACAAAGGTGACCTTTATAGGGATTTTGCTAGAATGACGAGTATGAAAAAGAGATATATACAAATATTTTGTTTATATCAAGGTCTTCCTAACTTTTCAGACCAAGAATAAACAATGGCCGAATTTGCTTGACTAATAAACTATCTCTCTGATTAGCTGCAACGACCATTTTTAACAACTTCCCTATTCTACTGACTTATTCTTACACACACACACACACACACACACACACACATATATATATATATATATATATATATATATATATATATATATATGTGTGTGTGTGTGTGTGTGTGTGTATGTATATGTATATGTATATATGTATGTATGTATAAATATTATAAATTTCATTTATGTATTATATGTATAAGCATTTATGTTTGTACCATATTTGTCTATATATGTGTATGTTTACGGCATATGTATTCATATATGTTCTATCACTCTCCTCCCTGATGTCGAAGTATGAATAATAACAATAATGATGATGATTATAATATTATTAACAAGAATAATGGTAATAACTGTAATGAATATTAATGAAATTATTATCATTATGATTAATAATATCATTATCAACACTTTATGTGGCCGTGTGCATAGGAAAAACAAAGTATGTTAAATAATGCATTTTTATTCATTGGCTAAATACTGGTCTTTATCCACATAGACCCTAAGACCGTTTGGCAAATTTCGAGGGTGTCAGAACGATACTTCACTTATCCTTGAAACTGCAGGTAACAATGGTTTTCTCAGAGACTGTTTAAGATTTGGTGCATATTTCAAATCAACAGAAACGTGGATTGCGCCATGGAACTGTATTATAAAATTAATGTTCTCATTTAATGCCCATTCCTTAATTATTGTACTCTGCTTGGGAGTTTG
>NC_061109.1:109066735-109081735 GCF_015104395.2 Macrobrachium nipponense | reverse complement strand
AGAGGTGATGAACTGTTTCAAGTATTGATAAGGAACATAACGTACGAAGCGTGGACTGACTTCAGAGGCTCCCTTGCTGCCTACATTTTCTCATATTTAAAATCTCTTTAGAAGCAGGTCTGTGGATTCCCTGTAGGTTTAAGCACCCTCACTCTCCCATCTTTTTTATTTTTTAGTTTTTTTTAAGTCTTTTGCTCCTTTTTCCTCCTTTTTGGAAATGCTGTTTTGATCCGAAACCCATAGTGACGGGCCTCCTCTTTTGTAGCTTTATTACTGCACGTGGGTGGCGTGATATGCCTCTTGAGAGGAAGGGGATCAATGATTTTCGAATAAAAGGTGGCTTCTGAGATAAACAGAGAGAGAAGAGAGAGAGAGAGAGAGAGAGAGCGGGGGAGGGAAAAGTAATGGGGGAATGTTTCAAGGAAAGGAGCAAGGAAGAGATAGGGAGGGGGGAATGTTTCAAGGAAAGGAGCAAGGAAAAGGGGGAGAAATGAGGTTGGGGCGTGTGTTATACATGAAGGAAAGAAGGATTAGGGAGGGAGTGAAGAGGAAGGATAGGGAGATGTACTATACTCTGTTTTTTTCCATCTGCCCATCCGCCTGTGGTGTTTGCGTATGGTAACACTGCGTCCCGGGCTTTAGATAGTTACATTCAGCTTACATTCAACAATAATAATTTCCTATTTCGAATAATAACAGTGTAATTCGCATACAGTAAATTATTAAAACACTTTTCAGTTGCAAATGTACACCCAGATATCCTTTTATTTACCTAAAACTTACACATAGCGTAACTATCTAAAGCCCGGGACGCAGTGTTACCATACCCAAACACCACTGGCGGGTGGACAGATGGAAAAAAAATAGAGTATAGTTAAGGGGAGAGGGGTTATTCTTTGTAAAAAGAGAGAGAAAGAGGGAGGCGAGACCATATGTAAGGAGAAAAGAGGGTTATTGGAAACTGAGAGAGAGAGCGTCCTTGTAAAGAGAGATAGAGAAAGAGATAGATAGTGTGTGTGTGTGTGTGTGTGTGTGTGTGTGAGAGAGAGAGTGAAGAGAGAGAGAGGGCAATATGTTATAAGGAGAGAGAATCAAAGTCAATCGAGAGATTCAATTCCAGTCAAAATTTGTACATGCGTGACAAATGCTATGTTAATTTAAGCATTTTTATTCATGTTCTTAAAATACTGTTGGAAGTAAAGTTGCATGATACAAAATTGTTTTGTCATTAACGAAAGTATAGTCATATCCATACTATTTGGTGGTGCTTTCAAAAGGATTTTGCAAAGAAATTTCGATATGATAATCTGTTTCACTTGGAAATACAATGTGTGTGAAATAATTTATCAAGTAATTTCAGGTATTCGTAATGGGTACTGGACAATGGGTTATTTATGAAGTCATCAGGACTTTACTCAAGACGTCACTTAATTCGTGTAGGTCCAATACTTGATTACTTTCAAGCAACAATCTGTTAGCAGTTCCCCTATGATCAGTTTAGAGAGAGAGAGAGAGAGAGATCGGGGTATTGGATGGGGAGGTTAAGGGGGAGAACGTTGTCTTGGGTAAAGTAAGAGGGTGGGCAAGAAAGAGGGGAGGGAGGGTACCGGGTAGAGAGAGAGAGAGAGAGAGAGAGAGAGAGAGTGGAAGGGGTTCCTAGGTGGAGAGAAAGGAGGGCATGAAGAGGCGAGGTAATTCTCATCATTGAAAATATTTTGTTATAAAAAAGGTTCATGGACAGATAGGGGCGCTGCTCCTGGTAGAGAGAGAGAGAGAATTTTCTGACAAATGTTTAAAGGAAGAGTTCCATGCCGACGGAGCACTCTGGTGTGTCCTGGACAGAGGGAGTGTGTCCCTGTACATTCCATGAAGTAGACACAGCGATGCCACATTATCGCACTGTGGCAAAGTAATATGCAATACCTCTGACACGAAAAGACCCCTGACACGAAAAGCTATACATCAATATCCAAATCTCACTTAAGTGGAGGCTCCGTACTTTCACTTTTATCCTGCGGAACCAGTTCAGATTCCAGTTTTTTTTTCCAGTCTGTCTGAGGAAATCCCACAGCAACGTCTGTCGCCAGGCGGAGAGGTTTTCCCAACGTGTAACCAGCAGGCGCGAATTCCTGCCTGACCTTGAAGCTAAGACACGCGATAAAAGAGTTGGTTACACCACTAACCGATATCTGGTGCACCAATCAACAACCGTGTTGGGAATTCGGATTAGCCAGTGATAAGCCTCCTTTGCTGGAGAGGAGATTTTCTTCCAGCCAACGGCCGACAGGTTTTGCGATTTTATTTTTTTAAGGATTACGAAGAAATGTCTGCATTATGGTCGGCCGATATTTACAACGTAATAACGTGGGTTCGAGGCGGAGAGTGGCTTTAATATTTCCCTCTTGCAGCTATCGTTTCATCTTGACGTTTAATATCATTGATGAAATGCCAGGGTGTCTGTCTAGATGTGCACTGAACCGCTGATTTTGAGGTTATAACCCACTTTCGCCAATTAGCATTCCTTCTAATCAATTTCAGTAATTTGGAAGGCTTGACATTTTAAACAATATCCTTGACACCATATCTTAAGTAGAACTGCTTCATGGCTATACACACCTTATAAGATATGGGAATTTCAACAAATGAATTAGAAGGGTGAACAGTCAATATATACGTATATCATCTACCAGATCAGATAATTGGAAGACTAAGAGTTTAAAGGTCCATATTGACATACTTTAAGAGAGAGTGGGAACTTTTAAGATCGTTGAGGCTTTTCTTTCTAATAGATCAAAAGGACATAACCGATCAGAACAACATTGTTCTCAGAGGAAACGTGAAACTGACTTTCTTTAAATGATTGAAACTCCTTTTAGCTTGGATAACTGGATACATAGAGGGTTGTGTATTTTTCTATTTAATTTGAGTTAATTCGGCTCTTCTTTTTTCTTATCTTGTCCTGTCAGTAGTTCCTCATATAGGCGTACCGAAATAAAAAAAAAATGAATCGCCCCAGCTTCAAAATCATTAGTTAAAAATTGTCGTGTGAAGCGAGTAAGGATAAGCAAGAAGCAGCCATGTACCTAGTTAACTTGTAAGTGCTTTGGTCAAATTTTATCTTAATGGTGTGTGGGTGTATATTAAAGCTGTAATGTAAAGGAGCCTGGCGATTAGCGCGCTCTGTCATTACCATGAGTGATCAAAGAAGTTTAGTTAAGAGACACCTCAAATGAATTAGACAACTCTTCGCCAAGGAACAGTTGCAACACACACTTAAAAGTTGGTCCTGCCTAAGCCTAACTATGAAAACCCTAAATAGGGACATAATCCCCCGAGGCGCAACGAGGTAGAGGTCATGGACCTTTTGATTGCTGGGGGTACCTTTGCAGTGGCGACTTCTGGCATCCCTGAATAAAAGTTAAACCGAGTCTGGCCCAGGTAATAACGAGCTCGATACCACCTTGCAGCTCCCTTTCAAAGTCGCGAGTAACTCGTCTCCCGCATTTCTGTCGTTTGAGGGTAAAGTAAACAAATGCACGTCAACTCAGCGAAAGAACAAATATTCTAAAAAAAAAAAAAAAGTTGAAGGTTCGTCGTTTTAAATAAAAGAGCTAAAAAGAACGGAACATATACACTGCAGAGTTGACACAATCCCCTGGGCATATTCTCCTGTAAATTGAAAGTAAAAGTCCGGTACTTTTTTCTCCTGATAAAATAGTGAAGCGATTGCGGTTTATATTCCATTTGCGTTATCAACAGTAAACAAAAAAGGAAAAAGTTGACCTCTATATGGAAATAGATATATACTCGCTGAAAAGCAAAAGTTCATCAGAGATCAGTTAAAATAATGGAAAACTCCAATCTCCTTAACATAAGCATTTATTACTCACCGAACACAGTTCACCTTTAACTCTCCCTTAAGCATTCTTACGCATCACAAAAATAGTCATAAGTAAGAAAAGATAGTTTTTCGCTTATTCAAATTACTTACCTCTTGACCTCATCTAAAATCAGTTATTACCATCAACTCACTGAATGAATAATCTTCCACGCATTATCACAAGGAATAATGCTTTGTTACAAGGTTACAGTTCCTCATTGGACGAGTGGGTTACGTACTCTTATCAATCTGGTAGCCCGAGTTCGTTCCTGGCGGCTGCCTGTGCAAAACCAGAGAAATTTATTTCTGGTAATTGGAAATTCCCAAGCTGAAAATTTATTAAACCCTAATTACTTAAATTCCTAATACACACTCTTCTTCGAACTGTGTCATAGTTCATAGAAGGACATTTTTTTTATTGTTGAATTGAATATTACATTTTCATGTCCTGTGAGGCCTTTTTGTAACTACAGAATGTTTTTCATAAGGAATACATAGTGCCTCGGCGGCGTGATCGGTATGGTCTTGGCCTGCCACCTCGACGTTGTTCGGAAGTCACGTAAAGCTCTTGGTCCCGTTGCTGAATAACCACTGGTTCTATGCAACGTAAAAATACCTTACAAACAAACTTAAGAAATACAAGACTAATTTTACCCTTGGTTTTTCACTGACGCCGTCTTTCTTACACCCCGATGTGCGGCCCTCCATCACATGAGATTCTTGACTAGTGGCCCTTCATTTGATCAGGAGGAACATTCTAAGGCTACGGATAAGTGGAAGAATTCAAAAGGTTTCATGACGAACCTCTCCTTTTTTATGGCGTCGCGGCGATTTCTCGATAATTCTAGAAGGCAGGCGAAATTTTGAATGAAGAGAGGCTATCAACAAATAGGGAAAAGAACGAAGATTTCATTGCTGAACTTCGCTTTTTTTCTTCAGTCATTCTTGGATTGCTTGATTAGTATAAGACTATGGATACTTCAGACCATCTCATGAAAGATAAAATATAATTTCGTTTAAATAAAAAGCTATAGAAACCGATTATAAAATTTTTAGTCTACGCACCGAAAACGTTATCAGTATATTAATGTGAATATACCTATATATGTTGGAATCTTCAAATATTTTAAATATCCACTTTTTAATGCATATTTACAAACTCACAGACATTACTCTCACATAAATTATGCGCAGGCATAAAAAACTGCAATAAGCAGCAGCGATGCCAGAAAATTCCTGACAAAAGAAGAAAAGCAGATATGCTGGCCATAAATTACGAAACCTTTTGCCGCCAGAGATGCATATGAGCGAATAGAAAGAGGGGTAAAAATAATCTGAATGATGCATGCTCTTCCATTTTGTCTTGATTTGTTCACTTTCCGAGATAAACTACTTTTTTTATACTAATTCAAGTGCTACATCGAAAAAATTGTACATTTTAATTAACGAATAAAGATGAATAGGGGTGTGAAGGAATGGCTGAGGATAATCTGTAAAATCGTAGTAAATGGCGACGTGATATAACTTTTATCACCACGAGTCACAGAAATAATAGATTAGAAGTACGAAGAGAAAATTAAATATTTTATAAATGCCGGGGCGATAGATTTACGAAGAGGAAGTCATAAATGATAGGAAAAGGCAGAGACAAAGTAAACAAAGACTTTAGGAAATCCTATAATGATTGGAGCAGAGATTTTACCTGACATATAGTGAACAATAAAGATGCCAAAAGTATGAGGGAAGAGAGCCTATATGAACAAAGAAACGGAAGACGATCTGAAAAGTAAAGCGGAGGTTAAGAGGGACCGCGGAGCAAGCGATTAAGTCCTTGGATGGTGGTAGTCTCCCTAGGAGGGATAACACCTTAAAGGATCATCAGCCTCCAGCAGGAGGTCGGACGCCCACATTCCGCCCTTGCGCGGAAGGATTCGCTCGTAAGGAGTCGCGTTTCTCGCCCAGCAACTCTCGTTTAAGTGGCGTCCCGTTGAAAGGAAAAGTTGTTAGCGGCTCTCTTCGGAATTGGGTGTTATCTCTCTGACTGGCTCTTTTCAGGGGTCGTTCCAGAAGTCCTCGGCCGAATGAAAGGAAAAGTGGGGGATTTTCCCTTTCCTTTGTATGATAACGTTCGTGATTATCGAAGGGTGAGGTAGTCTTTTAGATGGATAATGAGTTTTTTTAGCTCTCCTTCTATTACCAAGAATGTTTTTACAAGGATTTTTTTTCCTTAGAGTATTTTGTGTGAATTAAATTTGGAGGGAGATTTTCCTGATCTATATCATAAGCACCGTGTCGTAACGTGGCGTATAACTGGAGAATTTGTATGATTTGTTCCTGTCTACCTTTCCTCGTCAACCAAATCTTTATGTTGACTGATTGCAACTTTCAATTTTATTTAGTTTTTCGGGCGAATGGAAGGTGAAAATGGGAATTTTACTCTATATTAGCTTTGACGAACCCTGCATCAAACTTGACAGTATAAATTCGAATTATTTGACATTGTATTCTTACTTTTGTATACGCTGAAAGGATTTCTTTCTGATTAGTCGTAATTCTTACTTTCCGGATAATTTTTCCGTTGATTTTTCACAAATGACCGATAAATTTTCATAAAAACCTCAAGGGAGGAAGGTAATGAACAGATAACCCAAATATGTTAAAAAAATTATGAAGCTCAATTTTCATACAGTAGATTTACAGGGGAACCCTACGAGCTTTGTTTATACTAGAAAATCTAGAATTATGCCAGACCGCCTCATAGTTATGCCACTAGAAAGACAAAAATCTTGGTTGAAACCTAGTGTGGAGAAGTATTCAGTACTAAACGATGAGACGTAACAATCCTGTGATAGTTTTCAAGCTTCATCGCAGTAGCGGCATATGCAAAACTTAACCTACAGTGATACCCTCTGACATGAGCAGCGCAAAGTTTTGCTCGGCATTCGGCCTAAAAATGGAAACAGACGAAAAGGGTTTCTGGAAAGTGAACTATACTCTGTTTTTTTTTTCATCTGTCCATCTGCCTGTGGTGTTTTTGTATGGCAACACTGCGTCCCGGGCTTTAGATAGTTACATTCAGCTTACATTCAACGATTATAATATCCTATTTCGAATATTAACGGTGTAATTCGCATACAGTAAATTATTAAAACACTTTTCAGTTACAAATGTACACCCAGATATCCTTTTATTTACCTAAAACTTACAATTAGCGTAACTATCTAAAGCCCGGGTCGCAGTGTTACCATACAAAAACACCACAGGCGGATGGACAGATGGAAAAAAACAGAGTATAGTTAGCTTTCCAACTCAACAGCTATTCACACGCATAGTTCTAAATCAAATTGCAATAATAACCCTACGCTGATTTTCGAACTTCATATGTGACCCACTGTCACTCCCACCAGACCACTTAGATTAGCTGCACGTTTAGTAGCAAGTTTATTTTATCTGTTTTCCATTGTAAGAAATCTTCAAATATCTCCATTGCATAATTTTTATTTAACATGTCATAACGGTTGACATACCGGTTTCTTATCTCCATGAACTAGCAAAAGGGACTATTCAAGAGGGAAAACATTTCTTCGGGGGTGAAGACAATGTATAACTAAATCAAATATTTAGTTGTTAGGCCTACTCGGATATTCACCGGAATATATATCTCTCCCTATCTCCTTCATGACTTAAAGGGGCTGGTTCCAAAACGAAGGAACATTGATCCATAGATGCGTGTTCTTTACGTAACTTTCATAGCACTTACAAAAAATACGTTAGTCATGTATGCATATATGTGTTGAGCTTTACGTAAAGGATAGTCATATGGGAATCACTGATCATTCATTTTTGTTTACTAAAAGATGTACAAGGATTATTCAGATACATATCGAAAATTTCTTGTGCTAACTGAAATACGAGACAGTATCTCGCAAATGTAATAAGAGGTATATGGAATCTCATTGTAATGTACTTTTCAACAGTGAAAAATATGCTTATGGTCCTTTCTTTATACCATCAAACTGTTAATCCGATATGACCCAGTTCTGAAAAGTTTGAATATGAAATCTACCACTAAATGGCAAGTAGGTAATTTTTACAACTGGTCCCTAAACCTTTCCGTAATTTTGTTTTGGAGAGGTTCAGCTACGAGTTCCTATAGCATTTAAGTGTGATTCTATGAACCACCCATACGAAGGGTAGTCATTTTCACCTTGAACTTTCAGATTTTTCAGTATCAAGGACTGGCAAGTCCGGTACCTTTTATCTAGCCCTTACGAAAATAAAACGAGAGAAATGACGGTAGCGAATATTCACCCTAGTCTGTTTAGAAATATCTTGAGGGAACAAAGAAACATAACTTCATTCCAAATCGTTCACAGTATCAGCACGCTAATAATCAATTGCCTATGAAAGATGATAAAATCCGTTTTGGAAGATATAGGATGCAGAATCGTGATTCGTATATACTTTGGCATTGTCAATAGAAAAGTTTATAAATCAACTCATATGGCGGAGGAGCGTAAAGTTGAGGATTACCAAAAATGTAGTCGAGGGTGAGTAACTGAATATGCTTGCGTGAACTAGTCTAAGAGAGAGCTCGAGATACTATGCCTAGGCTTTAGAATGAAGGTAGGGTAGAAGAAGAATCGGTCAGTATCAGCAGGATCCAGATCAGAGCATCATAGCTTAAGTCTAAGACGAGGTAGGGGTAGGACAGGAGACGATGTAAAAGAAAGCGGTCTAGCCCTTCAGCATGTGGTCAAATTCCTCAGCTAGCGATAACCGAGGCGCGACAGAGAGTATCACCCTTGATATACTGCAAGTTGATGCAAACTCGCACAACCTGTGTTTTCTCAGAGGAAGCCTAAAATTCCAGACTCAATTTTATGGAACGGGTTTAGGCCGGGTGCTGCTCTTTCTCTACCAGCTTGATGCTCAGCATCTCCTGCTGGGTCTCTGCTCTTCGCTGTTCTGTTCTGTTATATTTTCCATAGCTGTAAGTTTTCGTTTTTATTTACATCTATGTTTTATCAAATATTTTATTAAGCCTTATCCAACTGCAGTTCTTCTCCACTAAGATTAGTTTATTCTTCCATATTTCACGAAAGTACGTCAGTTTATATAGCTAAATATAACTTTTGAGAGGACGTCCACACGACAGTGAAACACCTGAAAAAATGTAGCGGCAACTCATCATTTACAAATCACAAACAGGCTGTAAATAAGACGATCCTATGGCCGATACTGGTCATTATATGGAAACACTGGTTAGAATCTACCAATAAGTCTTTAACTTCTCTTCACCTGTTTGTGCTGTCTGGGCGATGAGTTATCCGGAGGTAGTTTAGTGCTTTACTCACGCAGTGCTTTACTTGTTTAGAGAGATTCCTTAGGCCCACACTTTAGTCCTCCTATTCCCTTTCACACCTTCCAACAGTTATGGTCCGCCTCAGGGCTAAGATCGTGCTGGCATAGGCCTTCTCAGTTTGAGACACCAACGAACCTCTCTGACATAACCTTCATAGTTCTATTTCTTTGGGAAAAAGTTAAGTATTATTTTTGGGGTAAACAGATTGAAAACTCCAAGTAAGCATTTCTCTTGTATATATCTTATTACAATTGTTCAGTTATTGATATATCAGAATACTTTAAAATACCGACAAATGCATGCGCGAAACATCCTTATTGATGTAAACTTGAAAATAAGAAAAAAATGGGAAATTGTTAAATTAGGCGTATTGCACAATATCCAGTGTGCTTTTATTCGGCCCTCAGAAACTGCAAGCAAATATATGTATCTCTGCATACATATCTATATACATAATAGTATATGTATATATACAAGTAACCGAGCTTGAGCAGTTGTTGCCTTCTTGTTTTTCATGAATAACATTTCAATAGGCCTACTTCATTTATTCCTTATATTGCTTAACAAGGATCTTTCATATTACCTTGGTTGGTTTCAAACTACTTTTGCCCCATTACCATTTTGATTACACACAGAGAGAGAGAGAGAGAGAGGGGGGGCCGGCAGCTGCCAGCTTGCTAGCATAAATAAGTCAAGCCAGAAAAGAGGAGTTCTGTGCTGGCTACGAAAAGAGAAAAGGAATTACAATAATTAGCCTTTATTACAGAACCAAAGGACGAAGATGGAGCGAGAAACGATTTTATAGATATATTGCCACAGCGTGTCTTGACACTAATGGGCCATAGGTACTATGAATGCCCAGATAGTTATAGAACCGCGTCGGTTTGTAGGATTTCCACGAGTCATAACCAGTGAATATGAGGATATTTAGCCCTATCGTATCATGTTCACAAGAACGATACTTGACTTGTTCTTCCGATTCTCTTATGCAAATTCACTTCCAGTAATTCCCATAACTTCGAAATTCAGCCGAGTAACATGGAGGAGTCAGGGAGTTTTGTTACTTCGTTAGGCTTCTATTCTATGAGATTTTTTTAATGGGTGAAATTTCCCTTTGCCCATGAAAAAAAAAAATTCTTGTCCTCGTTCTTCTCAACAGATTCGAATCAAGAGGTTTTTCATTACTCACCACAACCCTTGACTTTACAACGAACACATTTAGGTTCGTAGATAAACTGCCAAAGACTAACAAAAATCAAAGCCCTCTTTCTTGATCCAAGTATAAAACTCGGCCTCCTTTTGTTAATTGTGCATAGAAATTTCGTCGTTGCTCATTTTGATATCTCTTTCCTCCTTTCCCTTCTATTAAGACCTTGAACTTCGTCGCGGGTGACCGCAAGGTTTTTGCGCTTTACTTTCAAAAGAGAAGTACCCCGTAGGAGGGTAGTGCCGTCAGTGGACCTCATGCGGTGCACTTAAGGTTCTTTGCAGCGTGCCTTCGGCCCCTAGCTGCAACCACTTTCATTCCTTTTACTATACCTCCCTTCATATTCTCCTTCTTCATCCTACTTTCCACCCTCTCCTAACACTTGATTCATAGTGCAACCTGCGAGATTTTCTTCCTGTTACACCTTTCAAACCTTTTACTGTCAATTTCCATTTCAACGCTGAATGACATCATAGGTCCCAGTGCTTGGCCTTTGGCCTAAATTCTATATTCAAGTTCAAATTCATAAGAGACGTAGCGCGCCATGAAAGCCAATGAAACTAAACTGTCTACTTGTTCCTTGTTAACTGTTCACGGCAAATAGGTGTTAGCAGGAACTTGAAATGTAAACAATCTACCATTTTGTAAACATCCTCTGTTTATCAAAAAAGGAACTAGTAATAAGGAATAAAGAGTTGTCCTTTGTGAATTTGTCAGATTTTGTTAACATTATTGTTGTTTCATTAGAGCCAGCCTCAATTGCGTTAAAACCAAGTTAAATATAAAGTGATTTGAAATAAAATGTAAAATTATTTCCCGAAGCATCTGAGATCCTGTTCAACTTCAATTTCTAACTGCAACCCATCGAAAATTAATGGTATAACAAAGAGCAGTTGAAAACAAGTGTATTCCAAACAGTGATGAGAGTTTCATAATCAGTACAGGTTAACAGTGATTGGTCATATTAGACTTTGAGAATGACCTAACTCTTGAGAATGCCAAGCATTATTATTATTTTTTTTTTACATTGACTATACATTTTGCTGTTGTACGGTTCTTAACGATTTTATCGATACCTCTGTTTTCATCCCTTATATGCATACTATTGTTCCTCTGTTCAGAAAAAGCTTTCTGTCCTGACTGTAATTCAAGCTGGTATTCAGGGGATGGGTATCTCTATGACTCCACCGATGGCAATATAACTCGCATGCATCTCGAAGTTATAAGGTTTTGTGTGCATTTTTGTCTTGTCAGGGACTATACAGGTGTGTAAGTGATGCCATTTAGAAATGGGAGTTGATGGGCCTCTCCGGGTATGTTTAGGTTTAAGTAATCGGTGATGTTGATTTTATGTTCTGTTTAAAACAAAGTCCATTAGCCACGCTACCCTAATTGATCTTATTACTGTCTTAACTCGGTGTATCTCCACAACGTACTTGTATCTGGGCCTTGGCGGAAATATGATTTATCATCATTCTTTCAGAAGTTCTTGTTTGGTGATTCTTGAGTTTGTGGTGATCACTGAAGCCTCGTTCTTTCTCTCTGAATACCGAAAGCGCAAAACTCTAATAAAAGTTTTTCTAGCTCGTCTCATTACGGATATAGTTTAAATTGTTGCAAAAGTTGATGTTGCCTAATTTGTGGGCATGTGAACGTGAAAGTATACAAGAAGAGACAAGCTCGCAGATTAATGAATCTTCAAGCATATATTATTATATTGGGCATGAGTCAAAATATGCATGATCTCTACCTGTTAATGCCAAAGGAGGTAAAAAAGTTCGCTAAACCGTTAGTCGTTCTCTCAACGAAGAAACGTTCGGTATTGTCAGTATTTGGCTGGGTGACCACCAAGTCACCCACCACCGCACTAAAGTATTTAATGCGCAGGACTTGGGGTTAGTAACCTCATGCAATTAAGACTTAATGAAATGTAAAGGTAAATCAGACTTAATTTTTTCCGTAAAGACGGTGGCTCAAGACGCCTTTGGTGGTAGTAACCTTTCAGTTCTCTGAAATATTTTTAGAGATGAGGTGGCTAGCCCATGTGAATGTGATGCCCTCTCCGTGCCGATTTATGACGCCAGATCGCTTATAATCGATCAGTCTCGATGCTCATGTTCCTGGCTGTAGTCTACCTCCGAATATTATATACCCAGATTCACTGATTGGCACAACACAGGTGCAGGCGATTTTTTAAATATAAAAAACGGACCAAGATCTCGAATACGTGTGATCCATCTCGAGTATTTCGCGTACTGATTTATACGGAGTAAAGTTAACACGTTTTCATATCACATCCATCGGGATATGGAAAAGAGACATGAAGAAAAATTCTTCCTTCGACGAAAGTCATTAAAATCGCTACAAAAGATCAAAAGCGCTGAAGTTGTATTTGTAGACTCTTCGCCTTTGACATTTCATCAGAAACTTCCACAGAGAGAGAGAGAGAGAGAGAGAGAGAGAGAGAGAGAGAGAGAGAGAGAGAGATTCTTTTATCCACCTTGATCATCATCTGTGCAGTTCGGTTGCAGAGATATTAAGGTCTTGTCTTTGCATCGGTAGCTACCTCAGTTTGTCTGTGTGATTGTCTTCAACATATCTGTTTGTTGATCTTTTATATGATATTCTGCCTTCTTTCCTGTGTGCTTGAACATCGCTTTTAGCATCCATTACCGCCATTGTCCGTAGTTTTTTTATTCCTAGTTGGTGTAACACTTTATTCTTTTCCTCTGTTTCTTGCATTTAATTCCAGTCAAGGAGTTCCTTTTTTATTTCCCACCGTCCCCCCATCTTCCCTCCCATCCCCTCCCCTCCGTTCACACCTCCCGTTCCCCCTTTCTCCTTCCCGTCTCTCGTCAACGCCATCTTGAATTCAAGATGGCGTTGCTCTCGTCTACTGCTCCCAAAAATGGAGTCCACGTTGGCCGACCCCTTTCTCCCCTGAGGCGCGGGTCATCCTTCTTGTCCTAGAGGAGGCAGGAGAGAGAGAGAGAGTTCCTCTGATCGCATTCTCGCTACCCTTGTTGCAGATCCCGTTTCGTATCGATCACAAGGTTACGTAAAAATGATTTTTTTTTTTTTTGCCGTAAATGTTACTACTAACATCATTGTATTTGCATTACCTGGTTTTGGCAAATAAAATCTGCATTAAATAGTTAGCACTGATATATATAACTCTTACGTTAACTCAAAATAAATCGACACATGAAGAGTTCTGGAACGATACAGATAACAATCTGGAAAAGAGAGCGATGCCTTCCGACACTGGAAGAACCTCGTCTGCGGTCAGAGTCGCTACCAATGCCCCCTATAAAGGTCGCATGGCAGGACAAACCTCATCAGTTACGCCTTAGAACTTGTTCGTCGTCTTTGTTGCTTGTCTTTCTTTCTGTCTGGAGAGGTAAGAATGTGCTTGTCCCTTTGTCTAGCCTCCGCAGACACAAAAATCCGTCAAGATTTTTCCTAAGTGATACAGCTCTCAAATGTTAGACTAACTTTCCATCGCCCGGTCCCTTGTCTGTCTGTCTGTGTTGTTTGGCTTATTGCTTTTGTATGTACAATATATATTCATATATATGTATATATACACATGCATTATATATATATATATATATATATATATATATATATATATATATATATATGCATGTGTGTGTGTTTATGCTTGTGTTTGCTTGTGCTTGCAAACACCAGAACACGTGATGTATGCATATATACAGAATTCCACAGGGAGAAAGACAATACTAAATGTAAATTCAGCCCGGTTATGTGTGTGTGTGTGTGTGTGTGTGTGTGTGTGTGTGTATAATATAATAATATCCATAATTGTACAAAAGTTCCCAAGCAGGATTTGAACTTATCTCCCGACTCGCAAGTACCTAGTTATACTGAATTAACTTGCTTTTGACGTTGACGCCTTTCATATATTCAACTGGTGTTTTGCCCTAGGTATACTTCCACTGAATTCTCTCTCGTACCTCAGTGTAGTTGGCATACAATGAATTTTTATGTAATACATATGGACGCTGTACATAAGATTTGAACCTGAGCTCTCAAATAGGATTTGAAAGTGTCTTTCGAGTTGCATCTTCACAGTTTTATCTTCCCCAGTATGGGAGCAAACTTTTTTTTTTTTCGTTATATGTGCCAAGGCTTGTGATTTTGTATATTCGTTAAAATAGTCCTATTAAAAAAAAAAGTTGGTTCGCTTTGAAATCGTCCTCATATGAGGACCAAAATGAAATCATTTGAACTAAATGGGATTTCCATGCCCTGTCTAGGGCCTAAAACCATATGCATATCGATAAAATATTAGATAAATGTGGAGTGTTGTATCTTAGCCAGAGTTTTTTAAAGTTGGAAATGTGTCGACTTCCACATTGTACCATAATGAAAGACATGCAATAATTCAAAATTTTAACAGCACCTACAAGATTTATATATATATAATTTTGCTTTTTTAATTTTTAATTTCTATCATTCTTTTTCATTCTGTACTTACTCGATAGAAAATTTCACTGGGAAGAGATAGGTAGAATGTTTTTCAAA
>NC_061109.1:109049235-109064235 GCF_015104395.2 Macrobrachium nipponense | reverse complement strand
TATATAGTATGATTTTAATTTAATTTGGTAAGTATATATATATGTGTTGATATATAATGATATATGTTTATGTCAAATATGTACATATAGTTTGAACGCTCGTACTTAATAATTTACAATTTCCATCAAAAGTCGGTTGTCACTGAACGCATTTGTAATAATTAGTGTGTTGCACGTCTCACCGCCTGCTTCATTTACCAAAACTTTATTTTTTTTATTTTTTCAGAACCTGCTGAGATGAAGGCCGCATTCATTTTGTTAGCCACGATCTTAGCATCGGCTTCTGCCCGCTCTGCCTACATTTTGCCAGCTGGTGCAGAGCTCTTGACCAATCAGATAGTGACCACTTTTAATTGCAAAGGACGCCCTTACGGTTTCTACGCCGACGTTGCTAATGACTGTGCCATCTTCCACGTCTGCTACCCCGTCAATGACGCCACCGGAAGCGTAAGTTTTAGTGTTGTCTTTCATTTCTGGTACTCATATTAGGTTTACTTTTGAGCAATACAAAAAAGTTCGATTACTTTTAAAATAAGCCTCCAGAGCTAAGTGGCCATATATAAAAAGAGAGAAAAGCACGCATCTGAAATATTTGATGATATACTTTTATATTTAGTCATCAAGAAATGATCTTCAATATTTTAGATAATTGTTTAACATTTGAGGGTGTTTCAAGGTAGAAACACTCGTTTTCATCACTCCATAAATCTTACTTACCGCCACCCCTCCCCTCACACAAGCACCGCCTCTCTAAGGCTGCCACGTAACTCCTATTAAACTACTGTCTCACTGACCCATTGTAAAAAAAATGGCAGAAAAACATAGATAAGTTGCCGTAGTGGCTATAGCTCACAAGAGGTGGGATTCTTTTCTGGCTTCCTGTTTTCTAGTGTTTGTTATACTAAATTTCATCCTTCGAGAAATGAGTCAAAACGTCTTTATTTCGTAACCTCCGCTATTCTATTCCCCGGTCCTTCTCCAGTATCTAATTCCACACTGTTGCTCAAGAGGAGCATTCAGCAACGTTCCTCAGATGTCCGTCAGAATTTTTTTTTTTTATAAAAGTGCTGTTATTCCACATCAACATTATGTGCAGTAGAAGCTTGCTTCGAAAAATTAATAAACTCATTTATTTAGTTTTGTTTCTGGATGGTGTTGGTAAATTAACATTAACTGCAAGAAATGCTATTAAAGATACCCTGGGCCTAAGCATAATGAATTGAAACATATATGTAGTATATAAATGTGTGTGTGTGTGTGAATATACTAATCTGACGAATTATATAATTGCTTTGGCCTCTTCATAATATGAAAAAAGGCCTATGCGCGCAAGTTCTGTTCACTCTTAAGGTCTTCGACCAGTCTCCTTACATGATGACAAGAATGCCAAGTCGTTTCTGTATTATTCACCGAGTATCCGAGAAAAATAAAACCATTAGTCACTGAGAAAGTAACGATCGAGATCCAAGTCATTAATAACCATATCATTTTCAACATTTTCAAGAACCATCTGAATCTTATCTTTCTTAAGCGTTAGATTGTTTGTTCTAGCTCTCCCTAACTGCCATTATACTCAAGCAATGCGTCTTATGTGCCTCAGCCATTTATTGTAGCAAATATATTTTGTTCGAATGGAAAGATGTAATTATGTGGCAACGCTACTTTCTCATGGGTTTCTAGTTTGTCTGTGAATGATTTAACTACATCGTGTATAGTACATTGATACTGCTTCTGTTACTATTATTATCCTTATCCGCAATGAGCTTCCGTTATTTCGAAAAACCCCAAAAACCGAGAACTTGACAAGCGTGTCTCCATGGAATGGAATACCCATATATAAGGAAAGTAGAGAGGGCAAGCAATAATAACGAGAGAGAGAGAGAGAGAGAGAGAGAGAGAGAGAGAGAGAGAGAGCAGTATACAACGGAAGATCAAAAGAGAAAATCCCTCGTACGTTTCAGATTATCGAGGAAGCTCAGTTCTCGTTCATCTGCGGCAACCAGACCATCTTCAGCCAGGAGTCGCTCACCTGCACCTTTACCGCCGATGCCTTCCCTTGCGACCAGGCAGAGACCCTCTACGACCTCTCCAACGCTGATTTCGGGACGATTCCCGAAGTCGACGTCGAGTAGCAGTGACTATCGGATGGCTCCCTTAAACTACGGTTTTGCGTCTCTCCATTACAATCCTCGGATACCCTGACACGAGTGTCGTCTATTGACACATTTTGAATTGGTAGGATGAGAGGCCGGTATTGCCAATTTCTTCGATGTTTATTGAATAAGTGGCGATAGTGGAAGACTTCACTTTTCTCCACGAATTCAGAAGTTCTACAGCTTGTTTTTCCCCTCTCAGTAGCTCAACGGTTTCATTCGCTGGTTGGCGTATGTACTGGTCAAGCTCTGCTTTGTAAGTCAAATTCCAAATTAAAACCACCATGACAATATGGTAACTGGAAAAGCTTTCTTTACAATTTACTTCTGAAAGAAGTTCTCCAGTTCTTACGTCTGGACTTCATCCTGCATGAAGTGAAGACGGAAGCCAAAATAAATGATTGATTACAATTTGTTTTTATACATTTATTTTCCTATATAACATTATACCGTGAGTATTAAGATGTGTATGAATATATACGCATAGGTATACATTAATGCATATATAATATAATATATATCATTAGAAATCACGCTAAAGTTTGTAAAATTCCCATTGAAAATAAAATTTCTTCATAATTGGATGAACTTCGAGCCAACTCGAACTACCAAAACTTCTGCCTTTTTTTTTTTCGTACTCATGAATTTTTCTGTTTGTCATATACACAAATTATTGTTTTCGTTCAATTTTTGTGCGTCTTTTTTTTCAAATTAAGTTTTGATTAATTTCAGTGTTTTGCCTCTTACTCGGTGTGGTTTGGTTAGAATTTCCCTTTTTAGTCGATAATAATGTTTTTATGTTCTGACTTCACCTTTGTGTATTTTTTTATTTTTATTCTAGAATTCCTGATGATGTAATCATGGAATATGAAAGGATAGGAATAAACTTTACATGCATATATACTACATAATTTACAATGTATTTCGTATAATATATGCATACCGAAAAAGAGAGCAACTTCTGACGAAATGTGGACCCATTGGCAGGATAAAAAAAAAAAATCCCCATAAATAGCAAAGGAGCCTTTTCCTTTAAAACGGCCAGCTTGATCACACTTTAACCCTCTATTCCTGTAGGCCTTTAGACAAACTCTCCTCTTCTACAACACGAGATGGTGTTAAAAAAAAGCCAGGTGTATGAGTTTGCATATCTTTATTCTGTAATCGTAAATTATGGAAATATCGCTGCTTGAGAGACTGGAAAAGGATTAAATAAGAAAAAGGGCAGGCTTGACAAGGGAGCCACGATCGAGATGGTATGGGCAAGTGTTGAGGATGGATGACGAGGAGTGAGAAAAGAGGGCTTGGGAAGAATCTGTTACAGGAGAAGATCGAGAGGTAGACAGAGAATTAGATGGCGAAATAAAGTGAAGGAAGATATGGAGAGAAGAGGTTTGGTGGAGGATGATGCCTCTGATAGAAGGCAGTGGCGATTGCCTAACCGGCCCCTTAATATAGGGATAACAGTGGGAAAGATGATGATCCTGTAGTCGTGTTGCCTAAGAACAGAAAACACAAGTAGAAGCCCTGGGTACAGGAGAAATGCATAATATTAAATGTCTTTGACAGAAAGCATGATGGCATTGCACAAGTGAAGTCAAACTATGAGAGCTCTGGTGGCCGAATAATATTGGGGGAAAGAAAGATGGGTAATTCTAGGCAATAATTCAGCACGGGTTGCAAGGAACGTTCCCGCGAATACGACAGCCAGTAGGGATTGAGGCGTCAATTTCGCTGTATTTAGCACTAGCCCCTGGTGTTTAATTAAAATCGACTCCCCAAATATAACGGTAAATTATTAATAAGCAGTCCAAATACTATAGGATACTGTAATTTCCCAAGAAATACACGACGCGTAGTTATTATACCTAGACCTACCGAAAGAAGTAGCTCTTGTTGAAGCAGGAGCGCCTCAGTGGCGTGATCGGTATGGTCTTTACCTGCCATCTCGATTCCCAGGCATTCCACTGAGTGTGAGAGATGTGTATTTCTGGTGATAGAAGTTCACTCTCGACGTGGTTCGGAAGTCACGTAAAGCCGCTGGTCCCCTTGCTGAATAACAACTGGCTCCATGCAGCGTAAAAACACCAATCAAACAAACAAACAAACCTTGTTAAAGCAGGAAGAATGGAGTGGACAAATGATGAGATTACTAATGTAATATACAACAAAAAGGTTAAGGGGATTTTGCGTGTAGCAGAAGAAACGATTTTACCTTCCTTTCCCTTGGCATAAGTTATATTGTTTTTAACATTGTTTTTTAAATGGTTTACTTTTGTGATCGAAGGTAAGTATCCTAATCCAACCAACATTATGTATACGTGGTGGATGAGAGAGATTTGTGTGCGCTTTTATATTTAAATAAAAATTTACTGTTCTTCGTACGAGTGACTTAAACTTTTAGCTTAGTTTACCATAACATCCATATGTATATATCTGTTTTCTATAAGGAATCTCAACTGGGACGAAGAAAATTTATATTTTCTTGGGGAACAAAGTAAAGTTAAAGACCATTTTTAATACAATGGACAATAGATGCGCGATAGTTATTCATAGGCAGTGAACTTATTGCAGAGTTTATCTGCTTACCACAGTAAGTTCGTCCAAAAAAGGACACTAGATGTACCCATGGCTTTCTACCTCATGATGCCATATAAGTTTTATGTTCCAGTTCATAAATAAAACAATGGAACCACGAAAGTACTTCGTGTCCCCAAGTGATGTAAGGGAAGGAGAGTCGGAAGTGAGTCACCAGTCACTCGCGTCGGAGAGTCGGACTACCAGGGTCGACGTCATCACGTCATGACGTCACATCGAACAGGGCTTCTATCTCTGTGGTCTTGGTTATGGGGTGTAAGGAAATTCCACTTGTATCCCCCCATGTGTGTTTTCTTCTATAGTCTCGAGAAAAACAAAACGAGAAATTGTTAGTGTCGGTGAAAAATATCAAACAACCCAGCATAGCAATATTATCAAAAGCTTGGTACTAGTTGCTAATTCTAAAGGACACTGTGTTCCAGGTTCAGACGTGAATCTCTGTGTAGTTTCAGTCTAGCCAGTCCCTAATATGGGATGTGAGAGGAGCTTTATTAGTAATTACATAGACGTTGTTTTTGGATCTTTGTAATTGGTATATCTACCGTACCCAAAGATATAGGAAGGAATGTGGAAAGGAGAGCTGGGCTTTCAGAATGGTTATCTATCTGGTTGAAAGCGCGACAGGAAGCAGAACTGAATGTTGTTACAATGGTAACTAGAAAAGCTTTTTTTTTTTTTTTATGTTGTTACAGTGGTAACTAGAAAAGTTTTTTTTATGTTGTTACAGTGGTAACTAGAAAAGCTTTTTTTTTTTTTTTTTTTTTTTTTTTTTTTTTTTTTTTTTTTGCCTTGCTAGGTGAAGGAACTTATAAAAGTACACAGACAGTGAAAGTCATTAAATTCTCAGTGATTAAAGGATCTTTGAAATGTTTCAGCGATGCTTTTTTTGTAATAAAATAATCTTAACATTTACGTTTACTATAAATGTATTAACATTTGCAGACAGTGAAAGTCATTAAATTCTCAGTGATTAAAGGATCTTTGAAATGTTTCAGCGATGCTTTTTTTGTAATAAAATAATCTTAACATTTACGTTTACTATAAATGTATTAACATTTGTCTTAGAAATGTAGTTTCATAGGTTACTGAGTAGAGTAGGCAACACTGTAGTTTCACGCATGAGTTTTACAATAAAACAATAATAAAAAAAAATTATTTCAGAGTCCGTACATGGCTTGCCGCCGCTTGTCTCCAATTGTAACGTGGTTCAAAGGCTATTGGAACAGCGGGAGGCACTGAAGCTATTTTTCCCGGAGAAGAGGCTCGCTGAGAAACTATTAGCAGCAGAGTTGATTATCAACTCCCTTCATGGTCCTTTCATGAAGTTATATTTCATGTTCCTTGACTAACTGAGTACTTCAAAAGTTTACCGAGTTCAACCATTTTTTCCAGTCAGATAAAGCAGTAATAACAGTTCTCCATGATAAAGTGTCCATGCTATTCAGAGACCACCTTCTCTCATTTATGGACAGGACTTATGTAATGAAAACTTATCTAAATACTATAAATCCTGCAAGACATGACAGGCATCTTAGTGACAGCCAAATGTACCAAGGAGTTAGTTATGCAGGAAAAGAAAGCTCAACAGCAGGAGTTTTTTCAGATGTGTAAAAGTTTCCTTGTTGTGGCATGCACAGAAATAAAGAAGAGGTATCATTTCAATGATGGTGTCCTGTCAAAGTTAAACTGTCTCTGTCCAAAAAAATGCTCTCTCATCAGAATTCGGAGAAAGAATCCCCTCCTTATTCCCTCTTGCATCTGAGCTTCCTCTGATTGTCTATGTCTATGTCTGACGGTTTATCAAGTATCCCTGCTTTCGCTATTAAGCGTTCAGACGGGATTTCCAAATCACTTTATTATAGTTAAAAATTTAAAAGTCTATGTAATGTAAAGAGGGTTAATTGCATTTGTCTCAGTATTATAGCTGAGTGAAAATAAATGGGTTTTCAATAGCTTTTTGAACTGAAAGATATTTTCAGCACACTTAACTGATGCCGGAAGTTGATTATACAATCTAGGACCGCAGTGCTTAAAAGTTCTCGTACCAAGAGTGGTCGTTGCACGAGGCTCATCAAGTCTGAAATCATCACGGGAAAGGCGTGTATGAACACCAGGCTCTACTACGTATCTTTTCAGGCAACCTTTAAGATACAATGGCTCTCCCGCGTTAATAGCTTGATATGTTAAGACGCAAAGTTTAAAAATAATCCTTGCTTTGACCGGTAACCAGTGTGATTTAATTAAGGTTGTACCCCCAGAAAAGCTGGATGATCAATGGAGAATGTTTCCCATATTGCATCATGAACTTGAACATCTCGTTAATGAGTCACCTGATAAGCTCTGGGGAGAAGTGTCCTAAAAAGTCTAATTTTTCAGACCTAGCGAATATTGCTCTAACTGCTCTTTGCTTGCCACACACTAATGCTGAATGCGAACGAGTGTTCAGTAAAGTTAATCTCTTTAAAACTAAAAGAAACGGACTGAAAACAAGGACAGTTAATGAGGCTCTTCTCTCTGCTAGTTGCACTTTTATCATGTTCAGCTGGTGAGTCTCCACCTATAACAATATCATCCACATATGGATAAGCAAAATCATAAGAAGCTAACAATTTGGAAACGAACTCTTGAAATATTGCAGGAGCAGAATGGATACCAAATGGTAACTGTAAATATCTATTAGACCCAAATGTGTGTTAATTACCAAATATTTACGGTCTTCTGGAGCAACTTCCATTTGCAAATAAGCATTCTTGAGATCAAGTCTGGTATAATACTTATATCCAGACACACTGGAAATTAATTCTGACATATTAGGTAATGGGAATTTAGATTCATGAATTTCATTTATTTTACGAAAATCCCCACAAACCCTAAGGGATCCATTCTGCTTTCTGACAGTAACAATTGGTGAGGCATAAGCTGATAATTCTTTTCTTTCTATAATCTTATTTTTTTCAAGCTCTTGCAGCGCACTCTCAACCTCACTGCGTAACGTCAGTGGCACCGTGCGGACCTTCTGAAAAACGGGAACATGACCAACTTTAGGATACAATCGGGCTTGACAGTTCTTTATAGATTTCAAACTATCTACATTATAGTTTTCCACAAAATTTTTGATATTTAACTGATGGACATTAATTATATTGCACTTATCTATTAAATTCTTACCAATCAAGTTATTTGAGGAGTCTGACCCAACAATTATGAATTCAACGTCTGAATGATTTTCCTGTCTGTATTGAAAATTTGAAACTTTGACCTTTCCAAATAGTTGAATTGGCACTTGGTTATAACCCTGTAATTTAGTTCTACAGTTCAGTAATGTACAATTTAACTTCTTGAAATCATACTTCAATGTGGAAATAGCTGAACCGGTGTCATTTTCAAATAAAAATGGCTTATGATTCAATTGACAGCTAACAACATAAGGCTGAACATAACTCTTGTTTACTATACATTTCAAATCAAGTGACTTCATCATTGGATTCCTCTTCTTGGATTATAACTTCATTAGTCTTCTTCAAGTGGGGTTTCGTCGTTGGCGGCGCTCTTGTGAAAACTAACCTTTAGCTGCTGTACAAGCCTAAAAAGACAATTGTCATAACTTAATACTTTTGCGGGCTTAAGGTGGATTAAATACACACTTATGTAAAGTACTCACAGCTTTATTGTTCCTTCACACCGTTACAGTTGGTATAATTTATGACTTAAGCATAGCGTTACTCTCCTGATCCTGTTTACATGCTTACCTCATTTTGACGATTCACTGTAATTTCGTTGCAGTAATTTCGTTGTGGTAATTTCGTTGTGGTAATTTCGTTGCAGCAATTTCATCGCATAGCAAATACATATTAGAGAATTTCAGTGCAAAGTAATTACATTGCAATGCATTACGTCTCACTGTAATTTCATCACATAACTATATGTACCATAAGATTAAAAAGGGGGAATAAAATAATTTCTTATCGAATACTAATACATATTAATACATGGTAATAAAGAACATTGTTTAAAAAACAAAGATAAACTAAAATCTCACACACACATTTATTTTTATTAAAAAAGAAAAAAAAATTACCTATTGCCATCAATATTCAAAAAGACAAATTATGGGCTATACCCCTAAGATGTCGAGCAATTCTCGATTTTCATAATCATTAACGATGCGTTGGATTCTAACGGCATTATCCTTATATTTTTTTTTACGGCGAGGAATGTCTGTACCAGCGATATACTGTTCCATTATAGCTTCATTTCTTGATTGCTCTTTTTTCAAAATATCTAGAAACTTCAAAATATCTAGAAACTTCAAAATAGTAGGATGTGATTCGCCAACCAATTCGTGAATGAGCGAGCCAACCTTCACAACAATTGTTTGTTTTAAGAGGCACCTTGCATGGCAGCGTCGAAGCAATTCCATAAAATATGATCAAATCGAGGAGGTCGAAGTCCTGAGCGACGGTTCGGGCGTCTACGATAGGCACGAATGCAATTGAAGTAATCATGCGCATTTTTAATGCAAAATCTGCATCGCTCTCATACAACTGTTGTAGGCCATTCCTTTGAATAGACCGAAATATACATTGTGAAAAATGAAATAGACAAACTTTTTTAATTGAATTGGGAAAAGCTGATCTAAAAGCATTCATTGCCGCGCATTCAAAATCTGTCATTATTTGGCTAGGTGACAATGTTGGCTCTAAGGTTTGCCATGAATAGTGTACAGCTGTCTAAATAAAGGGGATGTTGTTTGGAAAGTACCATCTGCATACCATTTATCTGCTCTGGCTAATACCTGTAAATTTCTTTGAGTTGAAAATATGATAATTCGGTCTAGTCCATCATTGCTGTCAAAAGGAAGAAAGGGTTGATTTGCGTGTGTTACCGTATAGTCTGGAGGTATATTTAACTGGAATAAAGATGCAGGTTTCGCAGGGACTTGTGCTGCTACACTTCTAGCATTTCGAATATTCCTTTTTAAAAGCTGAGGGGTTGGTAGCTGACCTGCAACAGCTTGTGATACTCCAATGTATGCCTGGGTAGTTTCCTGCGTCGAAATGGCTTTTTCTTTTGCGGCATTTATAACTTTAGTAGCTTTAACACGAGCATCATTGCCTGCATGATTGTGTTCTCCAACTCGTTTTGTAATAGATTCTTGATTTGTATGAACTCTAGCCCGGCACTTAGTTGCATAAACCTGATCACATTTCCAAATGGTATTTTCACCAGTTGTTCTCTCTCTCACAAATAGACCATTATCAATGAGCTTTTTCTTATTTCTTGAGCTTAAGACGTATTGAAGAGCCATTTTGAGGGCTAAAACTAAAACTGAATAAAACTGTAAGTAACACTTTATATAGGAAAAAGTAGACGAGGTTTGAGCAAAAAGCAGGTTGTTGAGAAATAATAAACTATCGGCCTATTGAACTATAGCTCTGAAATTACCTTGCGATGGGCAAAAAGCAGGTTGTTTAGAACTATTGAACTATTGCTCTGAAATTACCGTGAGATGTAATGCATTGCAATGTAATTACTTTGCACTGAAATTCTCTGATATGTATTTGCTATGCGATGAAATTGCTGCAACGAAACTACCACAACGAAATTACTGCAATGAAATTACCGGACACCCATTTTGACCGGATCTTGTTTACATGCTTACCTCTTTTTGACCGGGTCCCGCCAGCATTACAAAGTTAGAAAAATAGTAATGTATCTCTGTCAGGGTTTTAACAGCAGCTATATGCAGTATGTATGCTATATTTTTTTTCAGTTTTAGATATCAAAAGTAGTGTTAGAATTGTTTAACAACGAAATTCTGAAATGTCACCCTTGGGGAGATCCGGTCAGGACGACGTAAACAGAACGTAGAAAACAACTATTATTCGATTTCAAGTTGAAATACGCATTTTCTGATAATTCACAGAACGTTCAAAAAGTTGTCATTTGTCTCCTGTTTTATTAATCACTGACTTCTCATTTTGCCTTAACATGAAAACTGTGTGTGTGGCGAGCTAGACTATGGCAGTTGATGTTTTTCTATGCAGTTTTACCTTCTATTCGGGAACAAATGATCAGTGTAAGGCTACTGAAACCCTATAGGCAATATCCCAAAATGATTGCGGACTACAGCGGACATTGGTCATTTGGTATTTTAGGTGCGTGAAAATACAAGAACGAAATAGGAATTCAAGGAGGTATAATAACATTGCCAGGGCAACCTGTATCTGTAGGTTCTGATTCTGAAAAGGTTAAACTGTTTTTGGCTGGGGGCTGGGGAAGTGATACTAGCATATGTTTTAAATGGTCCATGATACTTTCATGAAGGGTATTAAAGTGCAGCGTGCACTAGCTAAGGAAGGACCTGGTAACTTAAGCTTATGTTAGTGGTCTACCAGGCTATGACCTGATACCTAAGGTTTAGGTTAGGTAAGGGTAGTTTCCCAGCCAATAATTTTTAATGTTAAGTTCCCAAAGTAGGGTTAAGTTACTGTCCAGGAGGCGGCAAAAAAAGTCTGGCTATGTAAGGCCTTCTGTGCCTTTGACTTGGTTACATTGGGTTGCAACCCTGTCATTTTAATTCACAGTTCCATAAATTAGAGTTGGCTGGGGGGACACTCATGAGAGTGAATCCTCCCGGCATCCTAGGTGGGGTTCCCTGATAGGTGAAGTAAGTCAATGATTTTTCACCCACCCAAATACCCGGCTTTCCATATAAAGGCGGGGGCGGGTTTGTATTATATAGGAAAAAAAACGGGCATTTTGACCAAGCCCGACGTGCTAGATATAAGGCGTTTTTTGTTTTCAATTCGTTCAAATGCAAATTTCCTCGTTAATTGTAGCACAGTAATACCTTGATAAAAGAGACAGTCTTCACAGTAATACCTGGATAAAAGGGACGGTCTTCACAGTAATACTTGGATAAAGGGGACAGTCTTCATAGTAATACCTGGATAAAAGGGACAGTCTAAACAATAATAGTTGGATAAAAAAGACTGTCACCACAGTAATACTTGGATAAAAGGGAGGGACAGCATAGTAATACCTGGACAGTCACCACATTAATACCTGGTTAAAGGTGACAGACAGCACAGTAATACCTGGATAAAAGGGACAGTCACTACAATAATACCTGGATCAAAGGGATAGTGACCACAGTAATACCTGAATAAAAGGGACAGTAATACCTGTCAGTTCACCACCCCCCACCCCCCAACCAACTGTTAGAAGGGTGAACGTCCATTGTGTAAAAAGAACTGTCAGTCGGACCATCGCTCATTTGCCAGAAGAGTGATACAACTCAAAAAATGTGTTTTGAGCTATTGATACCAGCAGATAGCCTGTTCTTTATTCCTTATTTGTATTTGTCATTAAAACAGCTCAGTAAAAGAATAATCTAAATTTAAATGGACAAAATATAGAGAATTTCAACTTTAGATTGCTTCTTCCGAAATATAGCAGTTTTCAAGTTATGAGACACTTCTGGCATATAAGCGAATATATACTAATATCCCAATTTTGATCCTCATTTTAACTTTGATGTTAAAATTGGTGATATAAGTAAATTATAATGAAGTCTGACGATTTGATTTGTTTCTCCATTTATTTAATAAATAGAACTCTGTATTGAGGATATTTTTATTTATTATTATTTTTTTTTTTTTTTTTTTTTTTTTTTTTTTGCTCTATCACAGTCCTCCAATTCGACTGGGTGGTATTTATAGTGTGCGGTTCCGGGTGGCATCCTGCCTCCTTGGGAGTCCATCACTTTTCTTACTGTGTGTGCCGTTTCTAGGATCACACTCTTCTGCGTGAGTCCTGGAGCTACTTCAGCCTCTAGTTTTTCTAGATTCCTTTTCAGGGATCTTGGGATCGTGCCTAGTGCTCCTATGATTATGGGTACGATTTCCACTGGCATATCCCATATCCTTCTTATTTCTATTTTCAGATCTTGATACTTATCATTTTTCCCTCTCTTTCTCTTCAACTCTGGTGTCCCATGGTATTGCGACATCAATGAGTGATACTTTCTTCTTGATTTTGTCAATCAACGTCACGTCTGGTCTGTTTGCACGTATCACCCTATCCGTCCTGATACCATAGTCCCAGAGGATCTTTGCCTGATCGTTTTCTATCGCTCCTTCAGGTTGGTGCTCGTACCACTTATTACTGCAAGGTAGCTGATGTTTCTTGCACAGGCTCCAGTGGAGGGCTTTTGCCACTGAATCATGCCTCTTTTTGTACTGGTTCTGTGTAAGTGCCGGGCATTCACTTGCTATGTGGTTTATGGTTTCATTTTTCGTATTGCACTTCCTACATATGGGAGAGATGTTATTTCCGTCTATCGTTCTTTGAACATATCTGGTTCTTAGGGCCTGATCTTGTGCCGCTGTTATCATTCCCTCAGTTTCCTTCTTTAGCTCTCCCCTCTGTAGCCATTGCCAATTGTCATCACTGGCTAGTTCTTTAGTCTGTCTCATGTATTGTCCGTGCATTGGTTTGTTGTGCCAGTCCTCTGTTCTGTCTGTCTTTCTCCTGTCTCTGTATATTTCTGGGTCTTCGTCTACTTTTATTAGTCCTTCTTCCCATGCACTCTTTAGCCACTCGTCTTCACTGTTTTTCAGATAT
Source organism: Macrobrachium nipponense (assembly GCF_015104395.2). NCBI lineage: Eukaryota > Metazoa > Arthropoda > Malacostraca > Decapoda > Palaemonidae > Macrobrachium > Macrobrachium nipponense. Next base: position 109,050,856 of record NC_061109.1, on the reverse strand, counting down.
TGCCCAGTGCTCTGTTTTCGATGTTGACGCAGTCTTCTATACTTAGTAGTCCTCTCCCTCCTTCCTTTCGTGTTATGTATAGTCCTGTCCGGCCTGTATTTGCTCTTGGGTGTAGTGCTTTGTGTATTGTCATAGTTTTCCTGGTCTGATCTATGCTGCGGAGTTCTGCCTTCGTCCATTCCACTATTCCTGCGCTGTATCTGATTACTGGCACTGCCCATGTGTTTATGGCTTTTATCATATTTCCGGCATTGAGTTTTGACTTGAGTATCGCCTTGAGTCTCTGCATATATTCTTTCCTGATCGTGTCCTTCATCTCTTAGTGTTTTATATCCCCTCCTTCCATTATTCCCAGGTATTTGTATCCTATCTCATCTATGTGTTTGATGTTGCTCCCATCTGGTAGCTTTATCCCTTCAGTTCTCGTTACTTTGCCTTTTTGTATGTTGACTAAGGCGCATTTTTCTATTCCAAACTCCATCCTGATGTCCCCAGATACAATCCTTACAGTCTGGATTAGGGTATCTATTTCCTTGATGCTCTTATCATACAGCTTGATGTCGTCCATGAACATCAGATGGTTGATTCTGTTGCCTCTTTTCTTGAGTTGGTACCCGGCATCCATCTTCTGTAGTACTTTTGTCATGGGAATCATGGCTACTACGAAGAGTAGTGGGGACAGTGAGTCGCCCTGGAAGATCCCTCTCCTGATATTAACCTCTGCTAGTCCTATTCCAGAGCTTGTAAGTATTGTATTCCAGTTGCGCATTGTATTTTGAGGAAGCTTGATGGTGTTTTCCTCTGCCCCATATATTTTCAGGCATTCTATTAGCCATGTGTGTGGTATCATGTCGAAGGCTTTCTTATAGTCTATCCATGCCATGCTTAGGTTGGTTTTCCTTCTCCTACTGTTCTTCATTACCATTTTGTCTATCAGGAGCTGGTCTTTTGTGCCCCTACACTTCCTTCTGCAGCCTTTCTGTTGGTGGGGGATGGTGTTTGTCTCCTCTAGGTAGTTGTATAGCCTTTCACTGATGATACCTGTTAGTAACTTCCACATTATTGGTAGGCAGGTGATAGGCCTGTAGTTACTGGCTATATTTCCCTTTTGTACTAAGGATGTTCTTCCTGTGGTCATCCATTTGGGTGCTTGGTGACTTGAGATACAATGCTGGAGTTGTTCTGCTATTCGTGGGTGTAGGGCCTTGAAGTTTTTCAGCCAGTATCCATGGACTTCATCGGGACCTGGGGCTTTCCAGTTGGCAATTTTCTTTAGTTTGGTGTCTGACTGTGTCTGTCGTGATGTCTGTGAATCTTTGTTTTATTCTCCCTGTTTCTTCTTCCTTGACTTCCTGGAGCCATATTGCATGTTTGTTGTGTGATACCGGATTGCTCCATATGTTTTCCCAGAGTCTCTTACTTGGTTCGGCTTCAGGAATTTCTGGGTGGGTCTTTCCCCTCTTAGTTGGCTGTATAGTCTTTTCTGATTGGTTCCGAATAGTTTGTTCAGTTGGTATCCCTTATTCCTGTTCATGTACCGTTGGATCTTATGTGCTTTAGCCTTAAGCCTCTGTTTTACATCTTCTATTGTGTTGTTTAGTCACCTCTCTTGTGCTTTGTA
>NC_061109.1:108944235-109044235 GCF_015104395.2 Macrobrachium nipponense | reverse complement strand
ATGGAAGATCTCTAGAAGGAAAAGTGTGGACTCCAGTGTGAAGTTGAGGCGGCGAATCTCAAGAGGATCGAGCTGGCATTGCCTTCTAGAGGAAGGAAATCGTCGCCTGGAATCGCTGGAGAGGAAGGCCTATGTCCAGGGTAAACGGAACGACCAGCTGGAAGATGAGGTTCGACAACTGCGAGGAGCGAAGGAGAAATTGGTGTGCGACCTGAAGAACCTCCATGAGAAATAAAGACGCCTAGAGGAGGACAACTGGAAACTGCAGAAGCAGCTGTCCATCTTCAAGAATGGTGCGATGAAGACTTCACTGGCCTCACGAAGACGGATCAAATGTGAAAATTTTGTTGTATGGAAACTTTGAGGTTTATTTTGTAATAAGTTTGCTTTGTTAATCCTTGAAGGAAATTGAACTAAAACGGAAATAAGTATGTTACAATGTTTTCTTAGTTTTATTAATTCCTGGAAGGGAAAGGAAACGGGAGGATTATAAAAACGGTGAAGCAAATGTGTTGGATTTGTGGAAGTGCTGGGAGAAGAACCAGGCTTCAGAAAAGACCCTGGAAAATTGAGAAAATTGAGTAGGATTCGTGGAGGTGCCAGGAGAAGAAGCAGAGGATTGAGTAGGATTTGCAGAGTGCCAGGACAAGCACTAGAGGATTCAGAAAAGCCCCAGGAGAATAGAGAGGATTCAGTGGCATATTCTGGTTCTAAGGAATAGTATAGGTGTTGCTCTCTGCAGGGACTGGTGGGCGAGGCCCGCCACGGGTCCCGGGACGAGCGGGCGATGTCCACCAATGTGTCCCGGGACGGGCAGGCGAAGTCCACCACATGTCCGGGCTGGGCAGGCAAAGTCCACCACATGTCCGGGCTGGGCAGGCAAAGTCCACCACATGTCCGGGGCTGGGCTCACCGCGGGTCCAGGGACGGGCGGGCGATGTCCGCTATGTGTCCCGGGACAGGCGGGCGATGTCCGCCACGTGTTCTGGGATGGGCGGGCCGGGCCCGCCGCTGGTCCCGGGACGAGCGGAAAATGTCTGCCACGTGTTCTGGGACAGGCAGGCGTTGTCCGCCACGTGTCCTGGAACGGTCAGGCTGGACCTACTGCGGGTCCCAGGATGGGCAGGCGATGTCTGCCATGTGTCCCTGGACAGGCAGGCTATGTCTGCCATGTGTCCCGGGACGGGCGGGCTGGGCCCGCCGCAGGTCCCAGGATGGGCGGGCTATGTCTGCCACGTGTTGCGGGACGGTTGGACCGGGTCCCTCGATGGGTGGGCTGGGCCCGCTGCAGGTTCTGGGACGGGTGGGCCGGGCCTGCCGAGGGTCCCAGGACAGGCGTGCGGTGTCCGCCACGTGTCCTGAGATGGGCGGGCGGTGTCCGCCATGTGTCTCGGGATGGGTGGGCGATGTCCGCCACTTGTTCTGGGACAGGCGGGCCGGGGCTTACTGCAGGTCCTGGAACGGGCATGCAGTGTCTGCCACGTGTCCCGGTACGGGCAGTCTGAGCCTGCAATGGGTCCCAGGACGGGTGGGCGGTGTCTGCCACGTGTTCTGGGATGGGCGGGCAGTGTCCACTACCTGTCCCGGGACGGGCAGGCTGGGCCCTCCGCGGGTCCCAGGATTGGCGGGTGGTATCCACCACGTGTCCCGGGACGGGCAGGCCGGGCCTGCCATGGGTCCTGGGATGGGCGGGTGGTGTCCGCCACGTGGGCCGGGGCCACCATGGGTCCTAAAATGGGCGGGCGGTGTTCGCCACTTTTCCCGGGACAGGCGAGCGGGCGGTGTCCGCCACATCTCCCGGGACGGGCGGGCAGTGTCCGCCACATGTCCTGTGATGGGCGGGCCAAGCCCGCTGCGGGTCCCGGGATGGGCGGGCGGCATCCGCCACGTGTTCCTGGGTGGGCGGGACGGGTGGACGGAGATTGCCCCGTGTCCCGGGATGGGCAGGGCGGGCCCACCACAGGTCACAGGACAGGAGGGCAGTGTCCACCACGTGTCCTGGGACAGGCGGACGGTGTCTGCCATGTGTCCCGGGATGGGCGGACGGCGTCCGCCACGTCCTGGGACGGGTGGGCGGCAGCCGCCGCCACGGGTCCTGGGGCGGCCGGCATGGCCCACTGCAGGTCCTGGGACGGGCGGGCGGTGGCCGCCACCGGACCCGCGGACTACAAATTTACGCTGCTGACTGTTTTAAAGCATACAGGCTAACGTACACTTAATCTGTATGTGGGTGGGATAGGCTGATGTATTTCAATGCGTTCATACAAATATAAAGTCTTTCATTTTAGCACATTTTGCCAGATTCCATTATAGGGGAAAGTCAGTTTTTCATTGCAAACTCCTCAGTAAATATCTTGCTTCATCTTTGTTTGCAAAGCACCTTATCAACAGAAATGGACGCCCTTAAGGACACAATAACTAAAGGTAAAACAGCGAAATTGTATAATGTATTAAATTCGGGCATTTGCACATACGAACCTCTAGTTCATAGTCAGTTTGCCATTTGCAAGTGGTAAATCAATTTCAACCTGTCTTAACACACTGGATGAATTCAGGCGTAGCACAGTGGGCCAGGAGGTGGACAAAATCCAAAAAAATTATTGTTTAGTTTTATCAAAATTATATTAAAAACGTAAATTAGAATAGTTTTTAGAAAGAGAACCGTATATTATTATTATTTAAGGAGTAGGGGTTAGACTGACGCTATGGTTTTTAGACGCAATCGGCTAAGTACATTCTCTCCCAGTATGCTAGTGATTAGTCTACATCAGAATTGTGTGAATGTAGCAACTGTGATATTAGGTCTGTGTTTCATTAGTTTATAAGAGGGTTTCAACAAGTTTTCTACTTGTTATTTCTGTGACTAAACATTTCAGATATTGTGCATAACATGCAATTAATCCATGTTATAAAGATATATGCAAAAGTACTTAAAATATTTTTTATTTAACAAAAATAAATATGCGGCAGTTTTTTCGCTTGCATTTGCTTCGTATCTCTTATGGATTTTATTATACTAGAACTTGTGTAGAAAGGGAAAATCTTTGTTTTCTTTGCACCAATTTGCACTTCAAGTTTTTGTGGGCAATAATAACTGAAGCGCTACCTCCCCTATCATGGCGCCATTCAACCGGGGAGTCTGAGCAACCAAACGGCTCAAGGTGATCAGAGCTGCCAACGAGTAGGTACTTCATCATCTTAATACTAACGGTGTTTTCAAAGGGTTTGTGGCAAATCCCAGCCTAAAAAGTTGGAGGGGTTTGGGTTGCTAGTAGTTTTGGATTTTAAGGTTGTTCAAAGGATTAGCTTGGTTTAGGGCAGGAAAATATCTAGAACCTGTAAATTAGGAAAGTCATGGAGCCATTGCATAAGGAAATCATTACTTTTTATACTATACTAATTTGCAACAGAGATCATCAGTGGGTCAATGGCAAAGCATTTAAAAGCCAACCCTGTGATTCTGAGATCGATCCCAGCTGGTTCCACTGAAGAGTTAGAGAAGTGTTTTTCTAGTGCTGGAAATTCACTTCTCGTTACTCATTCATAAATGAAATTCTCAAATGAAGCTTAAAGTGAGGCTATAAGAATGCTACATCTAATGATGGGAATACTGCTCGCAGGTTTTTCAAGAATGCAGAAATTGCATTCGAAATCACTGGCCTTGATCAATCCTTTGTAATTAACTATTTGATTTTACCAACAATGTCATCTGGTCTTGATATCAATGCAGATAAATTTGAAAGGTTTTGCTTGGACACTGCCAAATGTTATGTACAAAAATATAACTGGTACTACATGCCCCAAAAGCTTGCATCGGTTGTTAATTCATGGTGCTTCAGTGATGTGCAACTGCAATCTACCAATTGGCATATTATCTGAGGAAGCACAAGAAGCAAATGATAAAGAATTCAAGAAGTTTAGGGAATCTTTCACAACGAAAACATCACGAATAAAGACAAATGAAAAGATTACTTTGTCCCTTGTTAATTTCTATAAGAAAAGCAGACAGAAATGTAAAAACTGAGCTACCTGAAGAAAGCAAAAATTTTATCGTCCAAAATACCCTTTGATTTATATCATGGAGTCTTAATATGAGTTGAAATTCCTTGGTATTTAAGATTTTTTTTAATGGATTAAATGCTTTTATTTCCATATTCATATTACTATAGTATAATAGTATAACCAAAATGTTATTTCTTTACATTCATTAAATGAATTATATTGTAAAATCTTCAAAGACAGCATTCGATAGAAATAATCTTATTATTTTTATCATTTTATTCTTCTCTTTTCTGCATTGAATAAAGGTGTCAAATATAAAGGTTATATAGTTCTAACTATACTTTACCAAATACACAAAAAATGGGTAAACGTATCACTCATATTATTACATATGCTTGTAAATACAATACTCTAAACGTTTATAATAGAAAATAATAAATAATACTTGGATGTGAAAGCCAAAAATAATTTTGTCCAAAAAATTACTGTTCTGGCCCACTGTGCGTAGTGGGGATAAGAAACGCAACACAATCTATTCTGGCACCTCCTTGGGACAAACAAACACTTGACGTCCTTGAAGGTCCAGCCGGGCAGGTTCGGATAATCTAGTTAAGCGCATTGTCGTCAGTTTTATTATTTCTTCGTCTTCTCTAACCTGCAATGTCGTATTTCCATCGTCGGCAATTTAATTTATATTCTTAACCCTCGCATTTTAACAGTCATTGCTTTGGCGATAATTGGCAGGCAAATCTGTCACACTTGTTAACTGACTTGGGTATGTCTAAGCGAGCGGCGTTTCCATGAGAAATACCGATTTTAGAATCGGTGAGAATACTCGGGAACAGTTTTGGAGTATTCCCTAATATACTTTGTACTCTCTCTCTCTCTCTCTCTCTCTCTCTCTCTCTCTCTCTCTCTCTCTCTCTCTCTCTCTCTGGAGGACATTCAGTACAAAACTCCAATTGATTTAATAGGGAACAGTTAAACTTTGGTTTCTCTTTAAGTTCGAGTGAAAAAATAAAAATTACCGCCGACGATTGAATCTGATCTTTGGAAGCTAATATGTTGATAATGTTTTCATGTTCGACTATTTGTAGTCATTGAACCTGTCATTTATAATAATGTTTTCAAATGAGAAAGCAATGAAACCAAAAATAACGATGACTTTTTTTCGATTTTATAATTTTTATTTCCTGCAGTATATTACTGAATTGTAAGCGCAGCCTACGGGATAAAACAGGCTAAGTCAAACACTAAATACTGCCACAATTATGCCTAAATGAAAACGTCGGAGTATTGAAAATAAAGTTAAGATGGCTGCTTTTAATTTGGAAGAGAGAGAGTAGATGTCGTCGCATTAACTTTGAGTGGGTGGCTCTCGAAACCACTATTCAGCAAAATTTTGTTTGAAGTAAAACTGAAATTTAAAATGAAATAATAGTACCAGGAAATGAATCGATTAGTAATCTTCAACCGGGGTGCCCCTCGAGCACATGTCTGTCATCATGTAGCCCTCCAAACCTTGTTGAAGATAAATTCCGTATTCAAGTCACCCATTCGATAGAATCTCTAGGATTTTATGTCTGAGAACTATATCTTAAGTGAGGTGATGATGTGCTGGTCTGTAAATTTGATATGATAAATACGACAAGTAAAAACTCTCTCTCTCTCTCTCTCTCTCTCTCTCTCTCTCTCTCTCTCTCTCTCTCTCTCTCTCATTTCTGCTTAAAATTTGGTAAAATAAATATTTCCTATTCTTTCAACGCGTACTGATATTTGTTACATGAATTAACACAGTTATTATTGCTTATGTTTAGTGGATTAAATTTATTGATATTGACCGATAGAAATAAGACTCCTAACAACGGTTTCATATACTATTTTTCCATCTACATATATAGCTATTTACTTATATAAAGTTAAAACAAATCTAAACCAAGACATAGAAAAATTTACAGAAACATGCTTTGGAAACAAACAATGTGTGACCATCGCACGCAACATTACAGTAGTTATGAATAAATTTGTGCATATGTTTGATCTAATTTACGTCAAAAAAAAAAAAGGCAAACCGAGAACTGGGACAAGGAAGAGTTGCTGAACAGTAATTCCCTTACTTTATCAGTCCTTGAGAAGTTGGCCCACTATGCAGTGGGCCAACTTAGATTTAGCAGTGAGGACGAGTTTTAGGTCCGTGCTGTAAAGTCCCTGCATTCTGTTTGTGATCGAAAACTGAAAAATGTTATTGAACGGAATGTTGCGAGTCGGTGCTCGCCAAGGTTAGTGGTATTCTCTATTCAGGTACGATGGTGATAGAAAGGCAGACTTCCATATCTGCAAATTATGTAATCTATAAAAAAAGAATTATAAAGCGCCGTACGTTAATCATTTGAGTCGGAGTTGAATTCTGAGTCCATTGATTTACGCATTTCTTACAACAACTACTTGATTTGGGCATTGATTCCTGCTTCGATCTCTTTATAGAGGATGCAAAAAAATAATAATAATCATCCATCGAATTAAATCGTATCCATCATATGTGTGTAGGGCTTTTAATATGCAATGGCACATGCGTTCAGACCAAGCCTCTTCTTGTTTATAGGAAAGATAACGTGTTTCTTCTAACCTCCATGGTCCTGTTTTTATTGTTGATGTTACTTTGCTGTTATTCCTTTTTATCCAAAGCCTTTGTGCCTGTGGTGTTAAAATTTCTTCGAAATAGACATACTTCCCTGTCCCTGCTTCATTGGCTTTGACTTTAATATATGCATTAACCATTATTCCTTAATCATTTTCAAGTAACCATTGTTTCGTAATTTTAAGTATTTAATTCTGCTATCTTCTTAATTAGTTGTTCTCTTTCTGTCCTTAAGGTCATCACGTGGCTTGTTTCTTATAAATGGACACCCATTTTAAATAGCAAAACTAATAATGATAATATTTTCCTTGTCGTATGAAGCATTCAAGGGCGCATCTTAATCTCCATATCCCAAAGGTATTTTTCTACGACTGGCGAAATGTCTGTTATTATTTCTTTTTAGGGTTCATTTCAGTTTCACAAGTTGTATCTAAATTTGCTGATTCAAATCTCTGCGGCATCTGGTTTATGGCAAACAGAAGTAAATTTTCAAAGTAAAACGATTAACAATTTTTTTTGTTTCAGATTTTGCACTCAAAGTCAGTTCAGTTTTAGCGCTCCAAATATATTGTCTTTACGGAACTTAAGATTTCAAACTTATCTGATAATGTATATAATGTACAGTGACTCTGGAAACTATTTAATTATTGAGAGCATTTTTATTCTGAGCCCCGTATGGATTTATGAGGGTCTTCTTTATCTCCTTGTAGTCTTTGTTTTCGCTTGTGCCCCCCTTCTCCTCTTTTCTTTGTAACTGCACTACTGTCATCAGGAATGAGCCTGTTGGTCTTACGCCCCCCCCCCCCCCCCCCCACTTTTTTTTTTCTCTCTCTCTCCCCTAAAGGTCGGTTAACAAAAACCAGTCCTAAGTTAGGATTTTTTTAAGGGGTTGTGGTTTTAATCAGTATTTACCCTTTCAGACAAAATAAGAAAATAATCAAATCTTTGTCATATTTCTTTTACCTCCGTATGGCATAAGGGAACGTATTCTCCCTTACAAATTTAGGCATTAATTTTTCTATTTGCAATGTAAAACAAACGGGTGTCTTTTCCACATAAACTAGTGTTTTTCTGTAAACGAAAACGCGTCCTTTGATAAGGTATCTATGATGGTCCCTACGACTGATAAAGTTCTCAGAGTATTTGTGATAACCTTGAAACCACAGTGTAATATTCTACATAACATAGTTCCCAAGCAGTGTCGAAAATAGAAATTAATTATCGGAGATACCACAAATATTTAAGCATGGATGTTGTAGCGCCATGGGGACAGCTCTAATCCTTCAAGCTACTATTCTACGGAGTAGTACTTCAAATCTATAGTTAAATTCCTATCTCCCAAGTTTTTCAGATATCTTGAACCAAATTCTTTGACTTTTAATTCACGAGTATGGCTTCAGCAAGACGAAATTTGTTGAGGAACCATCTTTCCTGCTTTATCTGAATAAAAAGTAAATAGGTAAATAAGAAAAAGTTACTTATCTTCATGATCGCTAGTTTGTAAACTTTCAAGTTCATGCAAACAATATTAGGGTGATATTCGTAATAGATAAACTATAAAATAGCATAATATGAAATTACAAATTTCAGTATTTTTATTTATTTGAACTCATAAAAATACAGCACGACAAATAGTTTTTATTAAGAAAAATGGGCATTACAATGCCTTTCGATACAATGTGTTTGTGTATGCATATTTTAATTAATTGAGCCTAACTTTTATACTTAATTAAAATCGAGTATATGAACACTTGAGATAATTTGTGCTCAGGGACTCGCAAGAACATCAAAAGATGATTTGTCTCCTTATTCTGTTACTGTATTGACTTAGGTTGTTTAATCTTAGCTAACTTTTAAGTATAAGAGAAATTCAAAACTGTGCCTTCATTTTCTTTAGCTTTCTAATTTTTTGCGAAAATAACTCTCAACAAAGTAAATGTTGACGAATCCATACATGGTGTTTAGAGTTTACATGCTAATTCTGTGCATTTCAGTTCCATATCCAATAGCACTTACCACCCGCTGGAAAGAACAACAGCTTCAGAATGTTGCTGTTGTTATTAAATGTGGTTCAAAGTGTTGCGACAATTTTGAAGATTTTCCTAAATATTATATATAAATATTCCAATCAATGGATGTTTCCTTTGCATTGTCAATTTGTCTGAGAGTGTTTTTTTTTTACCCATTTGTCATACATTCGTAATAAATAAACTAGAATAGCATATCAGGAAATTACAAAATTCAGGATTTTTATTTCAGTGCGTAAAAATACTGCATAAAAAATATTTTAAGTATAAATGATCGTTGCAGTGTTATCTCTCACTTCGTTCTTACGACTCATTGTCACTAGAACCAGAACCATGCAAGATGGCTATATCCTTAAACAAAACCATTGTCAAATCAGTACTAATTATCACTCACTATTAGTATTCGTTCACTGATAGGTAGATATAGAATTTTAGCAGTAATTTTACCAATACTCCAGACGGTTTAAGTTTACACCCACTGAATGTGCAATATACATTATATATATATATATATATATATATATATATATATATATATATATATATATATATATATATATATATATATCGGCGCTGAATGACCTTCTTAGCCCCAGTACCTGGGGGTTTTGCCCTTAGTACCATACATCCATCCATGTATGTGTATTATGTGTGTGTGTATGTATGTTTATGTATATACAGTATGTATGTCATAAGATATTATGGATATATCATATATATATATATATAATAATAATATCTATTATATATAGAATATATATAGATATATTATGGATATATATATATATATATATATATATATATATATATATATATATTTAATTTACGATTTAACTACGTCTTTTTATTGCACAAGTCGTCTTGATTAGGTAATATCTAGCTCACCTGTCGTGAACCGGTTTAAGCCTTCTGTTTCCACCTTCACCAGCCCTTCGAGAGACGCTGTATCCTTGTCAATTATCGGTCTTGCATCATTTCACCGCAAACTTGTTTCACAACACGACATCCATAGATAGCTATGACGGCAGCTACATCACTGTTATATTATTCAGTCTAATGTAGAAGGCGCCAGAGCAATATGTTCAAGGTCTCTCTCTCTCTCTCTCTCTCTTAAATGTCGTGCATTCAGCTTAAAAAGAGTTTGAAGCATTACAACGATGATTCTCTCTCTCTCCCTTTCTCTCTCTCTCTAAATGTCGTACATTCAGCTGAAAAAGAGTTTGAAGCATTTACTACGATGATTCTCTCTCTCTCTCTCTCTCTCTCTCTCTCCTTACATCAAGACCTGTCCAGGTCTTGTCTGTTACTTGCAATTCACGTCTTTTTTGTAAGGTCTGCAGAACCCTCATTTAGTCTACGAAACTCAAAAATCCTCTGATTTCCTAAACCGAAAGTTTATTTATATGTAGAAATGCAAATTTGTTTATGAAATATAGATTTCTCAGCCCGGCCTCTCTCTTTTGATAATTCTGAAGCTTAATTGCAGGGTGGCCTTGAAGTGATTTGTGCAGTCGACCCCGTTAGGTAGTGTTGAATAATCCTCTGGCGACGAACTATGGAAATCTGTCCATGGATAGGTGGATGCAGTGTCTGTGGGAGTACTAAAAAAAATTCGATTTCCGAAACTGCGAAAAAAAGACTGAGTACATTGCAATACCGCGAGCATCCCTAAGGCAATATTTTACTGTCTTACATTGAAATTTTGTCTAATAGTTTGTTACCTTTGTTTCCATACTTTTTTTCGTTCTTTGCAAGCTCTTGCTGTTGGATTCTGCGGGCTGATGATGTGCTTAGAAGGTCCTCTCATACTTAACAGAGAATTTAAATTATTGATATTGATTGATAATGAAATTTATGTCTTGAAGACCAAGCGCCGGAACCCATCAAGATTATTCAGCGACTCTATTGATATTGATGAAATATAATTATAATAGTGTTGATGCTAATGACGTATTATTATAGTGAATTAGTTGATTAATTTATCCAGTTTTCATTGGTATGTGAAGTGTAACTGACCTTTTGTTTAACATTTCCAGGTGCCCGATTGCTGTCATCACAGAGCGTTATGGAGATGCCCCCTTGTGATTTTGAACCTCCACCATACAAGGCAAGTATCAATAGATATATTTCAACATTTGTGACCCGTTGCCCTTATATTTTGTCTCCAGAAGTCTATTTACTGCAATGATCTTTTCAAAACAATGACATTTCAAAAAATATGAATTGAGGGAACAGAACCTTATGAATGGGAATTATAAGTCTTAGCAAAGGTACCAAAGGATAGTAACCTGACAGAATGTCGTAGGTTGGAGAAAGAAGTTGATGAAATGCTTGAAGGTGAACGAGCTGATTTCAGTAAAAGCAGGAGCTATACAGATCCAGTATTTGTGTTAAGACATACTATGCAACAGTGTACAGCATTTAAAGATACCCTTCTAATAACTTGTTGATTAAATTTGACAGCGTTCACACACCTGTATCATGGAAAGTCGTCTTGTCATGATGGTCCCGTTAAATATGTAAAACTAATTAGAATGATCTTTGAACAAAGCAGATAAAGAGTTTACGTTGGAGTTTTTTCAACTGAATTTACAGTGAATGAGAGGTGCTAAAGGGTAATGTTAGGTTGAATTGGCTGATTTTATTATCTTTCTCTTCTCGTAGATTTTATATAGATATAAAGTTTAAGAGATGGAACAGAAACTGTTGATTGGAATAACGATAGAAAATTGGCATACTAATAAAATATGCAGAGGATGCTGTTTTAATCAGGAAAGCACAAGCTATACAAAGCTTATTTAAAAGAAGGTGTCATGTACTTAAAGAGGTTGGAGTCAAGAGATAGAAACACTATTTGAAATATGCAGACGATGTTATTTTATTAATCGGAAAAACACCATAAGATTTATATCATACCTATATCATACCATAAGATTTTTAAAAAATCAAATGATGACTTCACATACAAAAAGATGAAATAATACAATATGGTGAAAGGATTAATGAGGTTAAATTTTTCAAATATTTGTGAACAATGATACCTCGTAACGGTGCTCTTTGAGTTGGAATTTAGTGGAAGATTTAAAAAAAGGCAAATCAAACAATAAGCAAGATGAATATTTGAAACTCAGGTTGACTGAAATTACATACGAAAATAAGATTGTACACTGGTATAGCAAGACATCTATTGCTATACGGACATGAAACACACGACAATGAAACTATTTCTAAGTGATTTTGATAAATGCTGCCGAAAGTGAAATTCCGTAAGTTCCATATGCAGATAAGACGACGGGAGGTGATATAGAGAAGGCACGAACAATTTCGTTGTTAATCAAATTAATTTTTAATGACCGTGGATGTTCTTGACTAAAATGGTTTTCAGTTGACCAGTGAATGCCCATAAAGATGTCTGCTGATTTTTTTTTAAAAAGGAAATTTTAATGTACCTTTTGTCATAACGTTTACGCCTCACAGAAACCTCCACACATCTGTAAAATATTGATATGTGACTGTCTTCTCTAGAAATCTATATAGATTCAGCACTGGTGTTGCAACTTCAGCTGAACAAGATAATTTTTTAATAATTCCACTAAACGTGATTATGTTAACAGAGTAGGTACAGTCAAATTTTGGATACTTAAATTGTATTGTACACACACACACACACACACACACACACACACACACACACACACATATATATATATATATATATAATATATATATATATATATATATATATATTATTTTTTTATTTTTTTTTATTATATTCCATGGAACTTGGTTTTGTCAACGGCGTAGATACAGCAAAAATTTGGATATTAAATTGCATTGTCCACACACAATATATATACATATACATATATATATATATATATATATATATATATATATATATATATATATATGCGTGTGTGTGTGTATGTATATATATGTATGTGTGTGTGTGTGGACAATACATTTTTAATAAGTGTCCGAAATTTAACTGTATCTACTGTTGCCAAACCAAGTTCGGTGGAATAATTAATAAATAAAACAAGATAAAGAGAGAGAGAGAGAGAGAGAGAGAGAGAGAGAGAGAGAGAGAGAGAGAGAGACCTTACCTTACCTTACAGACCTTACATCTTGTTCGGGTTGCCCCAGGTCCCTCAGTGTGAGGCACCTCTAATGTCTACCAGAGAGTTGCTAGTACATCTTCCGGTATATTTTGCATCTTCCAATCTTGGATGGTCTGGGATGCAGTTTAGATATTTGTCGAGCTTATTCTTAAACATCTACGCTCACTCCTGATATATTCCTCAGATGAGCTGGCAACGCATTGAATAGACGCTGCATTATCGATGCTGGTGCGTAGTGGATTAATGTCCTGTGTGCTTTCCTTATTTTTCCTGGTATAGTTTTGGGCACTATTAATCTACCTCTGCTTGCTCTTTCTGATATTTTTAGTTCCATGATATTTTCTGCTATTCCTTCTATCTGTTTCCATGCCTGAATTATCATGTAGCGTTCTCTTCTCCTTTCTAGACTATAATTTTAAGAATTGTAGTCTTTCCCAGTAGTCTAGGTCCTTAACTTCTTCTATTCTAGCTGTAAAGGACCTTTGTACACTCTCTATTTGTGCAATATCCTTTTGATATTGTGGGTACCATATCATATTGCAATATTCAAGTGGACTACGAACATATGTTTTATAAAGCATAATCATGTGTTCAGCTTTTCTTGTTTTGAAGTGCCGTAACAACATTCCCATTTTTGCTTTACATTTTGCCAACAGAGTTGCTATTTGATCATTGCATAACATGTTCCTATTCATCATCACACCAAGGTCTTTAACCGCTTCCTTATTTGTGATGGTCTCATTATTAGGTCCCTTATATGCATATAGCTTTCTTTCTCTGTCTCCATAATTTATTGATTCAAATTTATCAGAGTTAAATACCATCCTATTTACCTCTGGGGGGGGGGGGGGGGGCGGGAATTTGCATCCGCAGGTTAATAGTTCCTACGAAACACGAGAGAAAAGAAAAACGCTAGCACTTTTTTTTTATTAGTAAGGTCTTTATTTATGAAGACACTTATGAACCTAGATCACCAAATAAGAGTCCCTGCTTATTATCCATTGTGTATTATGTATTTTTTATAAATTTACTTTTAACCTCCTTTCACACGGTTGGACTAAGATCACTTTCACACTTCTGTTTTGTTGGGTAGACTTTGACGTCTACTTATAGAAATACCCCTTCATCATTTAATGACATTTTGGCCTCTAGACATTGAGTTTTGGATCCTTCCATGGGAACTTTCATGCTCTGACTATTTATGGAAAAATATAAATTCAAATAGACTTATATTAATGAAATTTTGATTTCAACAATACGTAAAACATTGGGTGTGTACTTAACTTTCAGATAACTTTTTTCCACAGGGTCCAACATACCAAGATACCAGGCAGATACGGAAGGATTTGCTAAGTCCGGTGATGGTTCCGCACTTTACCAATCCACTGCTTATCCACGCTGGCCACATGCAGTGGCTATTTGATCATACCGGAAAAAGATACCTTGATTTATTTGGAGGAATTGTCACAGTCAGCTTGGGCCACTGCCATCCGTATGTTAGATAAGTACAGTTTTTTAACACACTCTCTCTCTCTCTCTCTCTCTCATTATAAATGACTAAATTCTTGTTATCATCGATAAAGAGTAGCATGTTGATACTTGCCTAATCGGCGAAATAATTATTTGTTGGTTATCAGACTGTGGTGGATCCCATATTTAACTGGTATTCTAAGCTTCTCATACATAAAAAAATAATGTAAGCTAATCTTTTCAACATATACTAAGTTGTTATTGGAGCTACTACTGCTTCTCAGTTTTTAATAATGAGATTTTTCTAGGTGTTTCTTTCTAGGTGTTTCTAGCACTTAGATGTGATGGCTTAAGTAAAAGATGGGGAGAATACTCAGTTGAAAAGTAAAGTATGATCACATATATGAGAATAGAAATATTCTCTGATAGACTCAGAAGAAGTTTGCTTCAGTTAAATTGTGTACTTAACTGCAGCAAGTGAACAAATTGAGCTTAAATTAGAGACCAAGATAATATTTGTGCAAAGCTTTGCTATAGCTCAAATTTGGAGAAAAGCAGAATGAATCATCTCAAGAAGTGTATATTATTTATACGTTTACTAAATATATGTAGTATATTATTTACTATTAAGTACAGAATGGTCAAAGAAAATTCCAAGCTCTATAGTCATGACTACTAAATATGAGTAGTATATTATTTACTAATAAGTACAAAATGGTCAAAGAAAAATCCATTTCCTATAGTCATGTTTACTGAAGCAAGTATACATACTGTAAAGCATTTAACCATTCAATTATGTTTTCATTTTTATCTCTGGAAAAATTTAATGATCATAAACATTCTGAGTTTTACATATTTCTTACTAAAGTTTGATTCCAACACCACATCTTACTAATATATGTAAGAGAAAAAACTTACAATTTCTTCGGAACTAGAATGCCTTTAAGGAACATTAATTAGAAGGCAGGTAACGTACCTTAAAAACGAATGTTTAAAGATTATCTTAAATCCAATGCACGTAATTTGACAATTTGTCCCCGTCTGTGGATTAGGGGCCTTTTGATGACGGACAACTTTGCAAAATTTAGTCCGTAAACATATCGAAGAAATGTAAGCTACTTTGACACTGCAGTTAAACAAGTTTCCCTGCAGAAGCAGTTAACTGCCTGCTTAGCACCAGTATTGTGGTTAGCAAGATGCTATTAAACGTAGTGTGAATGTAATATACTTGTATTTGGTTTATTTCTCTTCTTTCATTATAGATTCAGCATAGTGTTAATATTCCTGTTCTCAGGAAAGTCATTGCTGCAGCAACTGAACAAATGAACAGACTTTGGCATACAACTCACATTTACCTGCATCCTAAGATACATGAATATGCAGAGCAGCTTACAAGTAAACTTCCTGATCATCTCAAAGTAAGAACTCATTGCATGCGTTGCATTGCTTATAATTTTTGTTGTAGAAATGGAACAGGATATGACAAAACATTAGACCTTATATTTTTAAAATTCTGAAACTACTTAGTGATTTTTTTTATTGCAGTGGATTTCCCATTAATGTCATATATTTCACATATTAGACAGTAAAAAACAACGTTTTCTATAGAAACACAGAGCTAATCATATTTTCTAAGCTTTCACCCATGTTACCAATAATATTGTGGGTTTAGAATATAAACTAGGAGCATTTTGTTTGTTACAGTTTTGTCACATTTATGTGAACTCAATTGTCTTTTCAGGTCGTCTACTTTGTTAACAGTGGTTCTGAAGCAAATGACTTGGCAATGATGATGGCCAGACTTTATACTGGGAACTTTGACATTATAACTTTTAGAAATTCTTACCATGGTGCTTCTCCATACACAGCTGGTCTTACAGCCCATGGCACTTGGAAGTATAATTTTGCAAATGGCTTTGGTATTCACCATGTAAGTTGAAACATTATTCAATTTCAAACACTATTATAGTATATACACATTGATAAAAATAAACGATATAGAAAATTCTAAAAATCAGACCAGTATATTGCACTTTAACTTAATACTCTTTAGTTGAAAAACTATTTTTTTACAACACCCATTTAAGTTATTTTTGTTGTTGTCACATACTATAAGCAATTTGATTGAAGAAATTTACGAAGTGGTAAATGAAATTATAAAGTCACAATAATGCTTTGCTGAGTTTTACAAGTCATTCATTGAGTGATAACAGTTATTTAAACTTGTTTTTCTCATATCGTCTGAAAACATGACTATATAACTTACGGTAACTCTCTTCTATATTATGTTTCTTTAAAAGATCTTCGTCAAGACTTTACTACTCATCAGCAAATGTTTTGTCATGAATTTGGTATACCTACTACCAGGGCTAGGGTCAATTCATTTTTATCGATTCAAATCAATTCCAATTCAACGAAAATTGTGAATTTATCAAATCCAATTCAATTCCAAATATTTTTAAAAAATAAATGTTCAATTCCAATTCAATTCAGATCATGAGAATTTCAATTCCAATTCAATTATAATTCATTATATGATTTATATTTCATATGAGGGTCAAAATTTAAATTTTACTCACCTCGGGTAAGCTTCTCACATCTGTATCAAGTATCAATATTCATCATCCACAAAAAAAATTTACAACTTTGTAATAAACATAACGCTCACATTTTCAATTAACAAATAATTGGCTTCTCAAAATTTTGCCTTGTAAAAATGTTACCCGTATTATAGGTCTATCTTATCAACTCAGGTACTCCAAATTGTTTTGTGGTAAAAACAAATGCTACAAAATCTCATTATACAACTTTTAACAAACAAATATCATATTTTTTATGAACAAAAAGATTTACAGGTATAATTCCTGTCTGTTGACATGAATAATATAGTGTGTAACAGATGCAGCTTATGATCATATGAATATGGTTGCCAAACACCATTGTAGCTGACAGGATATAGAGCAAGTAAGTTAGGACAAGACTATTCCTGCACTGTGTACAGGACTAGTATGGGTATGACTCAGAACAGTAGAGTTGGAAAACTAAAACAATTTTAATAACTCAATACCCTTTGTTTTGATAATATCCAATACAGTAGTACCTCGAGATACGAAATTAATCCGTTCCGAGGCGCCATTCGTATCGTGAGGTTTTCGTATCTTGGACCACATTTTACATGTAAAATGGCTGACCCGTTCCAAGCCCTCCAAAAACACCCCAGTAAATTTCATAATAAAGCTAAATTGACCTATAAACAATGAAATACTATAAAATTTGGACCATTCAATACCTAAATTAATAACAAAATACAAAATAACCTGTAAATAAAGTGTATTAGTGTACATGGCCTACAAGAAATACTGTACGTAAAATGTGGAAGCTTACCTTTCGAGTGAGGCTATCTCCAAAAGTGGCAGCAGAGGAGGAGGAGGACAAACGGCAGATACGTACGTACGTATGTACGTACACTTAACTTTACGAAAACACATGCAAAAATGTAAGGAAAACACATAAACTAAAATTTACGAAACACATTAACAAAACTGTAACACTTAACTTTACAAAAAACTAAAATTAAATTTTTTTTTTCTTTTTTTTATTTTTAACTTTTTTTTTTTTTACTTTTATGTAGGCTTTTTTTTTTTCTTTTACATAATTTCAACTTCCTCACCACTTTCAACGTTCTGTTTATCACTTGGTTCTTCCCTTTTTTTTTGCTTTTCAACTTTCTGTTTTTTCATCACTTGGTTTCTTCCTTTTTGCTTTCAACTTTCTGTTTTTTTATCACTTGGTTCTTCCTTTTTGCTTACTCCTGCTAATGCTAAAGGCCTCTTTAAAAATAACGATCCAAGGAAGATTGCTTCTGCCTACTTTTCACAATGTTCCTGAAACGACTCAGGCAAACGTCATCGAACGTGCAAGCATACTACCTGTGTGAGCCTTTTCGGGGTGTCTTTTTTTCGATAAAAGATTGCACTTTATGAAAAGCGGCTAGGACATCCTTAATTTCTGCCGCTGTCATAGGGTCCTCCTCCTCTTCCTTGCCGCTGCTAGAGAACTCCTCTTGAACAACGTTATGTTGCATGGCCTCCACTCCTTCAGGTCATCTGTCGTAAGCTCCTCTTGGTGCTCCTCGAGAAGGTCGTTGATGTCGTCCTCGTCGACGACCAGCCCCATGGACTTGCCGAGTGCAACGATCTCGTCAAGATGCTTTCCAAAAAAACAGTTTCGGGATCGCCAACTGTTTTGGACTCTGCAGCACCAGCTTCGTCCACGTCTAATCCATCAAAGTCTCGGGCGGATACGGCATCAGGCCAGAGTTTCCTCCACGAGGAATTCAAGGTTCGCCTCGAAACCTCCTGCCAAGCTTGGTCGATGAGTCAGATACAAATGACGATGTCGAAATGTTCCTTCCAAAATTGACGCAAGGTGAGGTTTGTGGTATCGGTGATGTCGAAACATCTCTTGAAAAGATGTTTCGTGTACAGCTTCTTAAAGTTCGATATCACTTGCTGGTCCATGGGCTGGAGGAGAGGGGTGGTGTTGGGCGGAAGAAAAAGAATCTTGACGAAGGAATACTCCGCTAGGATATCTTCCTCGAGGCCAGGAGGGTGGGAGGGGCATTGTCCAACACAGCAGACATTTCAGGGGGAGGCGCTTCTCTTCCAAAAATTTCTTCACTGTCGGGCCTAAACAGATTTACCCACTCGGTGAACAAAAGCCTCGTTACCCAGGCCCTCCACATCACTGGAAGCTTCTCCTTAAGCACTTTGTGGGCCTTGAAGGCTCGAGGAGTCTCGGAATGATACACCAGTAGGGTCTTCACCTTGCAATCCCCACTGGCGTTCGAACAAAGTGCGAGCGTAAGCCTGTCTTTCATAGGCTTATGCCCGGGTAGCTTCTTCTCTTCCTCCGTGATGTACGTCCGACGAAGCATTTTTTTCCAAAAAAGGCCAGTCTCATCACAGTTGAAAACCTGCTGAGAACTGTAGCCTTCCTTGGTCATCATCTCGTCGAAAGTCTTCTTAAATGCTTCGGCCGCTTTTGTGTCCGAGCTGGCAGCCTCCCCATGACGCACCACCGAATGGATGCCAGTTCGTTTATGAAATTTCTCGAACCAGCCATACGAAGCCTTGAACTCTGGGGTTTGCGTTGAAGTCCCTTCCCCTTCGACGTCTTCCGCCTGTGCAATCAAATCGCCGAAAATAGCACTGGTCTTGTGGGCGATTGCCGTCTCCGTTACCGTATCGCCAGCGATTTGTTTTGTCTTTTATCCACAAGAAGCAGCCATTCCATCTCGTCGTGCACGTAGGTCCTCTTGCTGGACAAATAGTGATGCCCTTCGACGGTGTAGCTGCTTTGATGGCATCCTTCGGTTTAAGGATGGTGCCTATTGTCGACGGATTACGGCCGTATTCCTTGGCGATCACACTCAATTGCATACCAGCTTCATACTTCTTCATGATCTCCATCTTTGTCTCCAAAGAGAGCATGCGCTTCTTTCCGTGAATTTCAACTTTCTTGGGACCCATGACTACATTACCTAGACGTAATTTACGTATAAGTACACAATAAAGTTTTCGCACAACACAATAATACGTATACTGCAACAAAATCACTAACGAATTTACGTTACTAAACGAAATCGTTGGACCGAACGAATACCGCGTGCGTATGATAACGATGCTGGTACGAAGTGGACGAGGTAGGTACGCCACCACGTATACGTACATAGATGCATGATGGGAGGAATGCTGTCCAATAGGAGAGAAGGATCTCATGGCGGTGACTAGCATCAGGAACCAATGGGAGAGCAGGAGGATGGTGGCGAGTCTACCAAGATGGCGGCGTGCGAGTTTCAAAATTGTTATCGGTGGTTCGGGGGACTTTCAGAAACCTTTTGTATCTTGAAAACTTTTCATTTGTAGAGCGTTAAATTTTTCGTATTGGCTTTCGTATCTCGAGTTTTTCGTAAGTTGAGCCTTTCGTATCTCGAGGTACCACTGTACTTTATATGTTCTGTTTTTTATAGCCTATATCTTTATAAAGATATATCTATTCATAACACAATCAAGATTGAAAAGTCTAATTCCAGTCAGTTTACCTGAATGAAATGGTGTGTAACAGGTCAGCTTTTGATTATATGAATATGGTTGCCAAACACCATAGTAACTGACACAATAGGGGAAGTAAGGCAGGACAAGAAATATTCTGTACTGTAGGTACTTGTGTGAATACAGGACCAGTATGGGTATGACTCAAAACAGTAGAGTTGGAAAACTGAAAAATTTATAATAGCCCATCATTTATATGTTCTGTTCTTTATAGTCTTATTCTATCTCTATAAAGATATATCTATTTTCAACATGTCATGTTCAAGAATGTGAGGTTTAATTCCTGTTATTTAGCCTTAATGAGATGGTGTGTAAAGGTCCAGCTTATAACAAACAAGATTTGTTATACATGTAGGGGTGTGTCTATCAATTCATATCAATTCACTTATTTTAGCATCAATTCATGTCAATTCATCTAAATTTTTTTGGCATAAATTCCAATTATTTTGGTATTAATTCCAAATAAATTCCAATTATTTCAGTTTCTTTTCAATACAAATTCATGCAATTTAGCATCAATTCCGATTCAATTCATAATTGACCCTAACCCTGCCTACTACCTAATCCTTTACCTAAGGCTATGAATCCTGATCCGTACCGAGGGCTCTGGGGTGGTTATCGAGACTCGCCTGTGCAGTCTGTGAGAGCCAGTGAAAGCGAAGTACATGATGGAGTGTGCGCCTCGTCTGACAAATACCTAGCTCAGCTTGAAGAAATAATGATGTACTCTTTACCGAAAGGAAAATTAGCAGCATTTTTTGCTGAATCTATCCAGGTAACTTATAGTACTGTTTTGCATGCATGAATAAAATGTCCTAGAATGTTTTATACAATATCCTGTAAAATAGTTTATCATGCCTCAATTTTGATAACTGTCATTAAAGTTATTACTGTGTTACCTGCTAGGGTGTTGGTGGAACAGTCCAGTACCCTCTAGGATATCTGAAGAAAGCTTTTGAACTGGTGAAAGCTAATGGTGGAGTCTGCATCTCTGATGAGGTAAGTTAATTCCTATCATATTACAAGTGAAGATTAAAAAGTTAATTATGCTGCCATAATCAGTGTTACTGAAAATGAAAATAAGACTGCTTATTAAAATAAATATATTTGAAAAGAGTACTTTACAGTAGTGTTTGATGTTACTGTTGATTTTCCTTCTGAAATGAGGAGATACTCACAAAGAAGACTAATAAATTTATCTAAAATGGCCTTTATTGGTTTATATTAAAATATTGCTTGGAGATGACGTGGTCAAGTAAAATATCCTTGAAACAGGCTTCTTTTGTGCAAATGCCCTATCTAGATTGGTGAGACACAATTAATCTTAGTTAAAAAAAAAAAAAACTGAAAACTCAGAATAGTTGAGCAAGTTGAAGGAAGAAATATCCTTTACTATTACAGTGAACATAAATCTTTATTAAGGTCATGACAGGTTGGGTCCCTCAAATGTAGAACTCCCTATTATATATGTCCTGTGCACAGATGGACAAAGAAGTCTGAATGTTTAGTTTAAGGATCATGGTCAACAACATCCCTTTACACTGAAAGGCTGATACAGGCTGCCCAAACCAACTTTAAAATGTTAGTGCTAAAAGTTACACGATGACTATCGTGTTATAATTCCAACAAGAACGGACAATGCATTTTTATTATTTTAAGTTGGAGTTAAAGGTCTGCTTAATAATTCATTAAATGAACATTTGTTATAGACCTAGGTGCAGTACATATAAAAGAAATTTTTTTTAGTGAAGCTTGGAAGGATGCTTTATTTACCTTCATTCATGATGTATACTACTCCAGTACTGAATATTGTTATAAGTGCCTATTTCTACAACGAGATGTCTCCCACTGAAATAAATCTAGTACATTATTATAACCACTGGATTGATAACTTTCAGGTGCAGACTGGTTTTGGTCGTACTGGTGAGCATTTCTGGGGTTTTGAAGGACATGGTATCAAGCCAGATATAGTAACAATGGCTAAAGGTATTGGTAACGGATTTCCCCTTGCAGCTGTTGTCACAACAACAGAAATAGCCAGTACTTTAAAAAATGCTTTACACTTTAACACCTTTGGAGGGAATCCCTTAGCCTCGGCTATTGGCATCTCTGTGTTGGAGGTACGTATGAATTTCAGTTGCCTTCTATGAGTTATGTTTATGACAAAATTCCTTAATCACGGCAAGCAGTTTTTATTCTGACCATCATAATTCCTTTACAGGTACTCGAAAATGAGAAAATACAACAACGGTGTCAAGATATTGGAACTTATTTTCTTCAAAGATTAGCAGAACTTAGGTAAATGCTATTTATTCGGTATTATTGACAGTTAAACAGTTACAGTGTATTTGTTCATACGCAAACAAACCTTCGGTCTTAACAATAGGATAATTTCTAGTGCCTAGCTGGATCCGGTTAAAAAGCAGATGAAAGCAAGGAATCTTGTGATATCTGGCAACGCATGCGTAGATCGAGTGAAGAGTGGTCAAGGACCACCACCTACGCCAGTCTTTTCTTTAAACGCCTGGGCGAGACTTGTGGTTACCTCTCTTGGCCTTTTCCCGGTTCATTGCCCATTTCGTTTCTTTTAGTGTGTGTGTGTGTTTTTGCCTGGTGTTATGACTTCTTCTGCTCCTTCTCGGCATCAGCATACCTATGTGCCCGGAGTTCCTGGTTTTCCGTGTTCTCATTTTTTGGCTTCGGCTGCGACCCTCACATCACATGCAGTAGGTGTCCTTCGAATTTTTGTACTATTACGAATCCTTGCACGGAATGCCGGGCATGGCCTAAGGAGCAGTGGAGGTCGTTTTATGGCAAGAGGGAAAATCGGAGAGTCTTGACTCTTCCTACTTTGGAAGGTTTTGCTCCTATTCCCAATGTTTCGTCTCCCCCAGTAGTCAACCCCCATAGTAGCGTTGTCCCTGCATCTCCTTCCTTTTCTTCCATCGATTCGTCAATGGAAGTATCGGGAGCGGGTAATATTTGTAATGTAGCCCCCTCTTCCTCGGGAGTTTATTTGGTTCCTGAGAAGGGTGAGGTTTTTTCATCAATCTCTTCTCTTCCAGTGTCAGAGGTGTCCAAAATGGCGGCGATTTGGAAGACGCTCGGGCTAGGGGATGCCCCATCCTTGGAGGGGGTGCTAGCGCATTTTGTGGAGGCTCGCACCCCCCCTTCCCAGTCTGGCCAGGCCATCCCCCTTCCTCCTGGCCTTGCCTTCGTGGTAGCAGCAGTCGGCCATCTTGTATTGCTCTGCCAGTGTCTGCCACCGCTTCGAGTCGGAGTGACGCTGTGACGTCAGCCCCATTGATGATGTCAAGGGATCTGTCTTTGTGCATTCCTCCGCCAGTGGCATCTCTTTCCCCCTCGCACCAAGGGTAAGCCGTGACGTCACCGCCGCTTGTGATGTCACTCACATCGATGACGTCTCTCCCAGTCGTCTCCTCTGATCTGCCTTGCTCAGCCGTGATGTCATCACTGCCGCCCAGTTTGCAACATCTCCCTTCCTTGTCTTCGGAGCCTTCTCTGGCACATCAGTCTGAGGTCATATGCCAGGCAGTGCTTCAGAGGTTGGACTCTGTATTGGATGTGAAGTTGGCTGCCTTATCGGTTGGGAGGACTGGTAGGAAGAGTGCGCATAAGAAACTAGTGCTGTCTTTCTGTCCCTCTTCCCCCTCTACGCCTCGTCGGCGTATCCTGCGTTGGAAGGCTAAGGACTTTGCCCTTCCTTCGCCTTCGAGGGAGGAACAACGCGGACGTGTTCCCAAGAGTGCTGTGGTTTCGGGCAGTGTTTGTGGTGTGCATTCTGCAGGGGGTTGCTTTGCCCTCTGCCTCGAATCTCGAACGTGTAAACCCCCCCCCCATCCTTGCACATTGCGAGCACTAACATGATGTTAGTGCTCCTTCTTCTCCAAGGCTTATTCGTCACCATAAAGATCTGAAGGCGCCTGTCAAGAGGTCGAAGGTAGTGAGCACGGAGTTGGTGCAGCTGGAATGTTTGTCTCCCTCTCTCACTGGTGCTTCCAAGAGTTTGACTCTAAGGGATTCTCCGTCAATCTCGAGTGTTCAAGTTTCCCTCCCATCTCACGTACATACGTCCGCCATGCCCGTGACCATTCATGGACATGTGGAGTCATCTGTTTGAGGTAAGTGATGTTCCTAGTGTTCCAGTAGGTCTGTCTCGGAGGCTGACGCTTGGACCCAGCCCAGACAAGTTAGTAGGGGTTTCGGACTGTTTGGCTGCTAACCCTTTTGGTGGAGAAGGCGCATTAGAAGAGCCTACACACCCTTCTTGTCGTTGGTCTCCAGTGCCGGAGCAGGAGGAGGGAGACGCGCAGGAGTTTCTGTCTTCCTTTTCTGAAGTTGTTGATCTCATTCGTGGGTTTAACAATTTGGAAAGTAGGACTCAGGCTTGGTCATCTTACACTCCTTCTTGCTTCGAAGCCTTGGTGCGAGTTACTCAGGACCCCAAATCATCTCTTCAGCTTCCTTTGTCGGGGCACGTTCAGTCAGTCTTGCAGAAGGTTAACGCCTCTGTTTCTGACCGGGATGGGTCGCTTCGCTCTAGGGGTTCTACCAAACTACTACCCCCCCCCTCTCACAAGATAGAAAGTACTATGGTACGAGCTCTGCATTTTTGTCATCACGCCACCTTAACCCAGACGTCATTCGCCTGAAGCCGGGTTTGACTTTGGAAAAGGTGAGGTCAATGGCTCCGTCCTTGTCTCCGCAAGATGCCTCAGCTTTGGAATCTACGGCGGCCTCCATGTTGCAGACAGTTTCTTGGCTGGACCACTGGTTTGTGGTTATTGCCAAGATAGCTTCCGACAGGTCCCTGGAAGGGTTGGCGAGTGCCGCCTCACTTGCCAGTCTGTTGCAGTCTGGGGGCAAGGCGTTTTCATATTTGGCTCACCTCAGTGCCAATTTATGGGCTAATCTTCTTCTGATTAGGAGGGACGCAGCTTTGTCTAGGATGAAGAGATCGCTTGACACCAAGTCTTTGCTGGCATTGAGGAATGGAGATCTGTTGGAGTCCCAATTTTTATGCTTCCTCGGACAGAACTCAAAAATGCAATAGACCAGCGCCAGGCTGACACCAAAGACCGACTGGTACACCAGGCCGTGTTTGAGTCTTGTCCTTGGAGACGTCCGGCTCCTCCCCCTCCCCCAGTCCAGCAGCAGTCGAGGAGATTGTCGCCTGGTAGGCCATGACCCAAGGGACAGAGGTAAAGGGGGGCCGTCGGTAGGTTAGGCACCTCTCCCTCTCCTGCACCAAGGGTGGTGGGGTGCCTGGCTGGCCACTGGGCCAAGTGGCAGAGTTATGGGGCGGAGAAGTGGGTGGTAGATGTCCTTCGGGTGGGATAACTGCTACGATTCGACTTCTCTCCTCCTCTGTCGGACAAGCAGCACCTCAGGAAGGCATATCCTCCAGATTCTCTGAAGTTCTTGGCTCTTCGGGAGGAAGTGCAGAAAATGCTGGACAAGGATGCAATAGAGGAAGTAGTGCATCCATCTCTGGGGTTTTACAGTCACATCTTCTTGGTGCCCAAGGCATCGGGAGGATGGAGGCCTGTGATTGACTTATCCACCATGAATCACTTCATCAGGAAGACACGGTTCAAGATGGAGACCCCGCACTCGGTGTTGCCAGCCGTGAGGAAGGCGACTTCAAGCTGTCGATAGACTTAAGGGACGCATACTTCCAAATCCCTGTTCATCCCACGTCCAGGAAGTTCCTTCGCTTCTCTCTTGCGGACAAGACCTTCGAGTTCAAAGTCTTGTGCTTCGGGCTGACGACAGCCCCTCAAGTGTTCACAAGGGTCTTCTCTCTCGTGTCAAGTTGGGCCCATGCTCAGGGGATCCGTTTGCTGAGGTACCTCGACGCTTGGTTAGTCTTGGCATTTTCAGGGAGAAGCTGCTGCAGGACAGGGATCGTCTACTTCGGTTCTGTCTGGACCTGGGCATATTAGTAAACCAGGAAAAATCGAACCTCGTACCCACTCAAAGGATTCTCTACCTGTCGATACGACAGTGGCAAAAGTTTTCCCGTCGGATCAGAGATTGGAGAAGTTGCGGGCAGTAGCGTGCAACTTCCTGTCAAAGTCACATCAGTCAGCTCATCAGTGGCAGGTTCTTCTGGGAGTGTTATCTTCCCTGAAGAAGCGAGTCCCTCATGGGCGTCTTCATCTTTAGTCTCTGCAATGGAAACTGGGAGAATTCTGGTCTCCGGCAGGGGACTCTCCCCTGTTTTTGGTTCCTCTGTCTTTGGAAGTGAGAGAAGACCTTCGTTGATGACCAGAATCTGTTGAAGGGTGTCCCTCTGCATTCTCTTCCACCGGACTTCCTTCTGTTCTCGGACGCCTCCCTCACAGGTTGGGGCACGCACTTAGGCGGCCTCATCGCTTCAGGTATTTAGAGTTTGGAGGACAAGCAGCAACATATCAGCGTCTTGGAGTTGAAGGCGGCTTTCCTAGGTCTGAAGGAGTTTCGGGGGAAGGTAGAGAGTCATTCTGTCGTTCTCATGTCGGACAACACCACGGTGGTAGCCTATGTGAACAAACAGGAAGGCCTGGTTTCACATCAACTTTACGTCTTGACCGTCGAGCTTCACCAGTGGGCAATCAGCAATTCGGTAGAGTTCTCAGCCAGGTATATCCCAGGGAAACAGAACATGGTCACAGACAAACTCAGTCACCGGGATCAGATCCTAGGCACAGAGTGGTCCCTTCATCAAGTGGTGGCAGACAAGCTTTTCCAGATTTGGGGGAGACCCATGCAGGACCTTTTCGCGACACGCTTCAACAGGAACCTGGAGGTTTATGCCTTCCCTCTGTTTCGTTTGATCCATCAGGTTCTGAACAGGCTGATGAGTTCACAGGGTCTCAGGATGACTTTGGTAGCCCCTCTGTGTCAGCCCCATGGTGAAAGGTTCCACCAGTCAGGCTATCAAGTATCTCCTCTGAGTGAGAGGCTTTTCTCAGGGACAGCTAGGCACATATCCAGCAGTCTTAGAAAGTCAACCTCTGCAGTTTACCAAGGCAAATGGGCGATCTACTGTGATTGGTGTCGTAAACGGGGTTTTTCTCCACTCGCGACCTCTATTTAGTGAATAGCAGACTTTTTAACCTTCCTCAGAGACGAGAAACGTTTGTCTGTTTCTGCTATTAGAGGCTACAGGGCAGCACTGAGTATGGTGTTATGCCTTAAGGGTATCGACATCTCTTCCTGGGAACTATCCCTGCTAGTTAAGGGATTTGAGCAGTCTAGTTCTCCTAAAGAACTCAAGCCTCTAACGTGAGATGTTTCCTTGGTTCTTAAGAGCTTCACTAAGAGTCCATATGAGCCGTTGCATCGCTCATCTGACAGGAACCTGACGCTCAAGACAGTTTTCCTTTTGGCTTTGGCATCTTCCAAGAAGGTAGGAGAGCTCCACTGTCTGAGCTATGAGGTGAAGCACACCAGGGGTTGGGGGTCGATGTCCTTCGAATTTGTCCCGGAATTCATGGCCAGGACCCAAAATCCCTCTGTGCATGATAACAGGTTCACTTCGTTTTCCATTCCATCACTGACTGACTTTGTGGGTGGTGATGCTCAAGAGCTTTTGTTGTGCCCTGTCTGGGCCCTGCGTTGCTATCTTAAAAGGACTCGGCACCTTAGACCAGGCTGCCGCAGACTTTTTGTTAGCACAGGCTTTACAAAGAAAGAGGTGTCTAAGAAAACTATCTCTTTTTGGATACAGGAAGCCATCAGACAGGCATACTTGATCCTTGATGATTCCACCAACACGTCTGTGCAGGCTAGAGCACATGACATTAGAGGTATTGGCCCCTCTCTGGCTTTCAAAAAGAACTTGGCTGTACATAGAGTGCTGAGCGCTGGTACTTGGTTACGCCAGTCCACGTTCACCTCCTCCTATCTTAGGATGTTTCTCACAGATCTACAGACATGTTTTTCCTGGGTCCTGTGGTGGCTGCCCAACAGTTTGTGTAACTCATAGTTGCCCTTAGCTGATTGTGTGGATGAGAGAATGAGTGAGTTGGCTGGTCTCCTTTCTCTTGTACCTTTCCTTCTTCCTTTGGGTGGTTTAAGGAATAGACACGCTATTTGCTGGACTGGTCTGATACAGGTGAGTAAGGTAGTCATACTGGTAGTGTGGTTGTGCAATATACAAATATCTTACCCGCTATTTGGTAGCATAAGCTCCACTCCTTGGCAAGGAGGAGTTGGGAGTAATTCAACCCCTAGTGTCTTGGTTTGTTATTGGACAGTCAAAGTTTCTCTTTGGTTGCCTATACAATGGTTATCCCAAATATCATTGTGCGTCACTCAGGTTCTGAGTGGTTAGATGTCAATTTATCTAGCTTCTCAACGGGCTTCAGTCCCTCTCCAAGAACTATTTCTTTTGAGAGCTGGACTGGTGGGTAGGCCCCCAGCCAGTCTAGGATGTCTTATACCTCCCTCCAAGTATGAGTCTATCCTATTGTTAAGACCAAAGGTTTGTGTGTGTATGAACAAATGACAAATTTTCTAAGACAATTTGTATTTCTGGGTTCGACCATACCATGCTAGCTTTTTTCTCTGGTATATTTAGAATCTATTTATACTAGAAAAGTGAGCTACAGGAACTTTTCACCGGGCAACACAGGTCCTCCCCCAGAAATATATTTTTCCCTCATCAAAATCCCTTTTTTCATAGCTACAAACCTGAGGTCTTACCGTTATACTGCCCACCTCTAGCCGCCCCTCTGTTTGTTAAGTCATCCTGAGTTGGGAAAGACTGGTGTAGGTGTGTGGTCCTTGACCACTCTTCACCTGATTTACGCATGCGTTGCCAGATATCACAAGATTCCTTGCTTTCATCCGCTTTTTAACCGGATCCAGCTAGGCGCTAGAAATTATCCTATTGTTAAGACCTCAGGTTTGTAGCTATGAAAAATACAAATTGTCTTAGAAAATTTGTCATTTTGGTTTTAACATTCGGAAATTCACTTACCAAAAAAGTTTACTGTCAAATGTAGCACAGTGTATCATACTTCATATAAACATAGAAGATTTTTCCAAAATCTACTTCCACGATCCAGATATTCAAATGAATAATTACTGTCATCCTTTCTGTTGCCTGACTCCTGTAAATAAGAAATTTTCGCCTGAGTGGCGAGTGAATAGTAATAAGTGAAATCTAAGTCAATGAGAGCAACAAAGAAGGCACTTATTAAGTAATGTATTCCTACTATATAGTACTGCAACCTCAGTTGACCAAGAATAGAATAAATTTTTGAGCTTCATCTCTGCTGAGCAGCCATCATTGGAAGGTATTAAATTTGTTAATACCTTCTTCAGCTATCCAGAATGCACTTACTGATACGTATTGACAAAGACTGACTGACCCATTTTCTTCATAGCAAGGCAAGACAAAGGAAAAATAAGTAATGTTCAAATTTCTTAATATGTAAACTTATAGTTTATGCATACATTATGGTTCTCAGAATATTTTACCTATGTAATTGTATGATGCAAGCAACATGGAAGACAAGCGAAGTTTTTATTTTTTATTTTCTTTATTTTGCGTTTTGTGAGATTTTGAATTTATAAAAAGTATATTAGTTGTCTTTATGTGTACATAGACATTATCTTACTATAGAAGATAGGTTTCCTGCTTGTGGATGAGAGAAGCTTAGAAATATTATTCTTTCATGAATTAACAATTTAACTTTTGCAATAATATGACCATATTTTTTCTCAGGAGGAATATTTGAAGCTTAAAAAAGCAAAGATGGGTGAAAATAAATTAGTTCCACCGGTTCACCCCTTACCCCACCACAGCAAGACCAGATGATGATTTACATGGGTGCATAGAAACTTATGGTTCCCATGATCAAACAAACCAGCACTGCTAACTTAGTTGAACCATGCGGGTACAAGGCCACCATAATTTAACAACAGACAATTCAGATAACAGATTTCTGACAACAATACTGCTTATCAAGATATACAAATGTTCAGAGCATGTTTACCCAACAAGCACACAGATGCGTATACTGACAATGGAAGCACAGCAAACAGATTATCCCTTACAGCAACACACAAAGACTAATCATCTATGGTAGATGCCATCCATGGCAAAGCCATATAGTACTACCATGAGCTTCAACATGATACATAGGGACGGGAACAGTCAACCCGCCAACCCCAAAAGGTATGGCTGATTCATACCCAGGCAGAAGACTGAGAAACAAAACCCATCAAAAACAAAGACTTTCTGCTGATACACACTGATACAGAGTGCAATGGCTGTTCCTCAATGCTGATGAGAGCAAAGAGGTAGAATCTGATAATGGCTAAGCATCCCTCCATTAAGAGAAGTGATGATTCACTGATGGTACACTGAACGCACTAGGTGGTTGCCCAAACAGGGAAGAAGAGTAACAACTTTATACATCAAGGGCAAGATAGGTTTAAAACTCCTCTGTTGATGTTTGAACTTGCCATATATTGAAAATCTCAATAAAAGCAACAATGTATCTCATCAATATGAGGATGGAAGATTGCCTGGAACACCAAAAACTCTTGGTTAGTACCAATCCAATTATGGGAAACATAGCGCCTCAGTGGCGTGGTTGGTTTGGTGTTTGCTTCTCACCTCGGTGGTTGCGGGTTCGATTCTCGGCCATTCCATTGAGGAGTTATTATTTTGTTCATGAAACTTACCTGTCAGATATATATATAGCTGTATTCTCCGACGTCCGACAGAATTTCAAAACTCCCGACACAGCAGTGGGCGGCCAGGTGGTTAGTACCCATTCCCGCCGCTGGGAGGCGGATATCAGGAACCATTCCCATTTTCTATTCAGATTTTTCTCTGTCGCCGGTCGGTAAACAACTGTTTACAGACCTCCGCCTAGGATTTTGAAACTTCTTGTGCTAACTTAAGTATTCTGATTGACTTTTGGTTTTGATTTGGCTTGTTGGCTTGGCATACGCGATAGTGGATTTGATTTGGATTTTGGCTTTGACTTTTCTTTAATTACGATGTCTGGATCTAGCTCTGCTAGCTTCAGGGTGTGTGAGATGCAGGAATGTAAGGTGAGGTTACCGAAAGCTTCGGTAGACCCTCATTCAGTTTGCTCGAAATGTCGAAGTCATGTATGTATGTTGAATGATAGATGCATCGAGTGTGAGCAATTGACTGAGGTTGAGTGGAAGGCATATGATTCTTACGTGAGAAAGCTTGAGCGTGATAGAATCAGAAGGTCTTCCTCTAGAAGTGCTTCTGTGAATAGAAGTCAGGGTAGGATTGTATCTCCATTAAATCCTCCTGTAGATTTAATTCAACCTAATCCTGTTGTATTGCCACCGAACAATCAGGAAGTGTCTACGGAAGGAAATGTATTATCTACAATTATGGAGTCAATTCGCGCCCTGGAATCAAAAGTGATTGCTCTACAATCAAATGTGTCTAAGTGCAATGATAGTGTTAGTGCATCTAGGTCCCATAATGCCTCTAGGCCTAGGCCCCTGCCAGACTCCTAGGCCTTAGGGAGAGGGCAAGCCGAAAGCCGAAGGAGGGTTACGGGATCTAATAACCGGTCTGACGTCCCTTCGGCAGAATCTGAGGACGAATCTCAGGCTGCCAGGGTTCGTGCACGG
Source organism: Macrobrachium nipponense (assembly GCF_015104395.2). Lineage (NCBI taxonomy): Eukaryota > Metazoa > Arthropoda > Malacostraca > Decapoda > Palaemonidae > Macrobrachium > Macrobrachium nipponense. The sequence continues at coordinate 109,012,221 of NC_061109.1, read as the reverse complement.
GCACGGATCCTTAAAGAGTGCTTCTCATCCTCCAGGCTTCCTCTCCTCGCCGAGGTTGGGACTCTCGGAGACCTCTCATGGGGAGAGCGGCAGGGGCGCAAGGTGCCGCACAGGCGGCCGTCGTCCTTGTCGCCCTCTTAAGAGAGGTTTCAGAGAAGAGGACGTTTCACGTCCTTCTGATCAGTGTTTGGATTCTTCACCTGAATATTTTGAAGCTTTTCCACCGCAGAAAAGGAACAAGACTTCATCAGGGAGGGACTTCATTCGAGCGTCCCAAGTCGCTCTAAATTTGTTCCTGAGTTGAAGGAAAGGGCATCCCCTCGCCCATCTTCCTCTCACAGATGAGTCCTTCTCCTGATCGAGAATTTTCTCCATCAAAGGAAATGCTTTTAGAAATGCAAAGCAGTTAGCTTCCTATTTTGCGAAGAAAGAAGCAGAACCTAGTCATCGGAGGAAGGATCGGTGGCTGCCTGTTAAGAGGACTAGGCAGTCCCCGGCTCCGGTGGCTGCCTGTTTTAAGAGGACTAGGCAGTCCCCGGCTCCTTCTTCCTCGTTTTTCGGTCGGCCTTTGAGTCTCCTCCTAGTAGCCGACTCATTCAAGAACGTGAATGCGTTCCTCATGAAAGGGCGTCTAGGAGAGACGAATTTGACAGAGACGTGAGTTACCGCACAGGCGGCCGGCGTCTTTGTCAAAAGGCCGAGAACGCTCAGAGATCCATGACAGAAGTTCATGGTTCGGTTGTTTGTTCCGCTTTGCATGACGATAATCAAGACGCTTTTAAAGGAGAGTCAGGAAGTGTTCAACGTTCTGTGCATCGTAGTTCTCTTCAGGACGTTCGGGAAGACGCTTCTTATGACGCTCGGCGTCTTATACATCGGGACGCTCGCCAGGACGCTCAAGCTGACGCTTCTCAGGACGCGCGTGTCTTACACATCATGGACGCTCGGCAGGACGCTCGGCAGGACGCTTCTCAGGACGCATGGCGTCTTACACATCAGGACGCTCGCCAGGACACTCGGCAGGACGCCTTGGAAGAATGTTTGAGTCCGAAGCGTCAAGATATTTCACAAGCTCAAGATATTAAAGTGTCGAAGATAATAAGGAAACAACGATTGGTTACTTCGAACTATTCTTTAAACAAGAGGCACCCTCTTGCGAACAGGACCTCAAGGATTATTATCATCGCGATCTTTGAAGGACATTGATAATCGAGAGAGAGATTCTTCTAGTGATTTGTGCCCTACGGATGATGACGAGCCGACAGCGTCAGCGGCTTCAGACTATAAGACGTTAACGAACCTTCTTAAGAACTTGTTCCCAGATAATTTTCAAGCGCCCGTTCCTTGCTCTCCCCCTTCACAATTAGCCTCATCGAAGGCCAGGAAGGCGCCTGGCTTCGTTAAAATGGCCACTTCGCTCTCTGCGAAGAGAGCGTTTAAGAGAATTCAGGATTGGATGGACTCAAGGAAGGCTAAAGGGAAGACTTCTTTTGCTCTTCCCCCATCTAGACTGAGCGGGAGAGCGGGGATCTGGTACGAAACGGGAGAAGAGGCAGGATTGAAAGCGCCGTCTTCTTCTCAAGGCGATTTCGCAAATTTAGTGGACGCTCCGAGGAGGTCTTATTTATCATCAGCGAAGGTTTCTTGGACGATGTCAGAAACAGATCATCATCTCAAGGGAATATTTAAGACGCTGGAAGTGTTTAACTTCTTGGATTGGTGCTTGGGGGCCTTGGATTTACAATCTAGGAGTCAAGACTCTATTTCTTTGGAAGAACTTTCAAGTGTGCTGGCTTGCATGGATAGAGCAGTAAGGGATGGCTCTGATGAATTAGCATCTCATTTTGCTACTGGACTGCTAAAAAAGAGAGCTCTCTATTGCAGTTTTGCGGCGAAAGCGGTTTCTCCCGCGCAGAAGGGAGAATTATTGTTCGCCCCCTTCTCTACACATCTATTTCCGCAGTCCATGATTAAGGATCTGTCGGTTAATTTGCAGGAGAAAGCAACGCGGGACCTCTTGACTCAGTCTTCCAGACGCCCTACTCCCCAGGCTTCTACTTCAAACCGCCCGCAAGCCCCCAAGAAGAAATTTAAGCCCTTTCGTGGAGCACCTTCCTCTAGAGGTTTTTCGAGAGGAAGGGGGTCCTTTAGAGGCAAGACCTCTTCAATTAAGAGAGGAAAAAATTGACATTTCTGCCCTTTAGGCACCTGTAGGTGCGAGACTCACCTTGTTTGCTCAGGCATGGAGGATGATAGGGTCAGACACCTGGTCCCTAGATGTGATCGAGAGAGGATACAAGATCCCTTTCCTCTCTGCGCCTCCTTTGAGCACGAAGCCGATAGACCTGTCGCCCGCATACCAGTCAGAGAAGCAACAGGTTTTGCTCGACCTTCTAGACCAAATGTTAGAAAAGAAAGCTGTAGAAGAAGTCCTGATGTTGGATTCCCCAGGCTTCTACAACAGGTTATTCCTGGTTCCGAAGCAGTCTGGGGGATGGAGACCTGTCCTAGACGTCAGCAGACTGAACCTTTTTGTGAGGAAGGAAAAATTCAGGATGGAAACATCTCAGTCTGTGTTAGGGGCCTTGAGACCAGGGGATTGGATGGTGTCATTGGACCTCCAAGATGCTTATTACCACGTCCCGATTCATCCTCAATCAAGGAAATTTCTGAGGTTCGTCTTAAAAGGGCAGGTCTTCCAGTTCAGGGCTCTTTGCTTTGGTCTGAGTACGGCACCGATGGTTTTCACTTTCCTCATGCGGAATGTAGCAAAATGGCTTCACCTATCGAAGATAAGAGTCTCGCTCTACCTGGACGATTGGCTAATCAGGCCGTCGTCGGAGTCAAGGTGCCTGGAGGACCTTCAAACGACATTGCAGCTGACGAAGGCCCTGGGCCTTTTAGTCAATTACGAAAAGTCCCATCTGATCCCCACACAGTCCATCGTGTATCTGGGGATTCAGATGGATTCAGCTGCTTTTCAAGCTTTTCCATCAAAGGAACGTCAGCAGAAATGCTTAGAAAAAGTGTCAGCTTTCTTAGGGAAAGAAACATGCTCGGCAAAGGAATGGATGAGTCTGCTGGGAACCATTTCTTCGCTGGAGAAGTTTGTTTCCCTAGGGAGGTTGCACCTCAGGCCACTCCAGTTTTTTCTGGCAGAAAACTGGAAGGACAAACAGAATCTAGACTCGACTTTGGTGATCTCACAAGCGGTCAAGGATCAACTGAAGTGGTGGCAAGATCCAATCAAACTTTCGGAAGGACTGTCCCTCAACCTTTTGAGCCCCGACCTAGTGTTGTTCTCAGACGCCTCCATGGTGGGCTGGGGAGCAACATTAGGCAAAGGAGGTCCTGGCACATAAACTTAAAAGAGTTGGAGGCCATTCGGTTGGCTCTTCAATTCTTCGAAGAACGATTGGTGGGCCGAGTTGTCCAGATCAACTCGGACAACACTACGGCTCTCGCTTACATCAAAAAGCAGGTGGGGACACACTCTCGATCACTGTTCATGGTAGCGAGAGACATCCTTCTATGGGCGAAAGCTCGAAGCATAGTGATCCTAACAAGGTTCATTTCAGGAATACAAAATGTTCGAGCGGATCTTTTAAGCCATCAACATCAGATGCTTCCCACAGAATGGACCCTACATCTAGAGGTTTGCCAAGAACTATGGAAGTTGTGGGGATGACCGCTAGTCGACCTCTTCGCAACCTCGAAAACGAAGAGGCTTCCGATTTATTGCTCTCCAGTTCTCGACCCAGAAGCAATAGCGATAGATGCCATCCTATGGGACTGGACGGGGATGGACGTTTACGCCTTTCCCCCGTTCAAACTCTTAGGAGAGGTAATAAGGAAGTTTGCGGCGTCGCCAGGAGCGAGAATGACTCTGATCGCCCCCTTTTGGCCCTCAAGCGATTGGTTCACGGAGGTCATGTCTCTTCTGGTAGACTTCCCAAGAACCCTGCCTGCCAGAGAGTAGATCTTCTCAAACAGCCCCACTTCGAGAGATACCACGGAAACCTCTCCGCGTCTGAGTCCTTGACTGCGTTCAGACCTATCAAGAAGTTGGCCCAGGAGCGAGAGGGGGTTTTTCAAGGACCAGTGGCAGGAGGCTATTGCCAATGCAAGGAGAGCTTCCTCTCGAGCGGTTTATCAATCGAAGTGGGCTGTCTCAGGAGGTGGTGTAGGAAGAAAGGTATTTCCTCCTCCACGACCTCTGTGAACCAAATCGCTGAATTTTCTCCTGCATTTGAGAAATGTGGACAGACTTGCAGTGCCACAATAAAAGGATATAAAAGTATGCTGTCAGCTGTCTTCCGTCACAGAGGGTTAGACCTGACAAATGATAAAGACCTTCACGATCTTTTGAGATCGTTTGAAACAACTAAAGTACCGCAACCGAAGGTCCCATCATGGAACCTTGACGTAGTTCTAAGGTTCTTGATGTCGGCTCCGTTTGAACCTCTACATGCTGCCTCGTTGAAAGACACTACAAGGAAGGAAGGCTATTTTCCTAACTGCTCTTGCCACAGCAAAAAGGGTTAGTGAAATTCAAGCAATGAGTAAATATGTGGGTTTCAGAGGACACAGTGCAGTGTGCTCCCTGAATCCTAATTTCTTAGCTAAGAATGAAAACCCATCTAACCCCTGGCCGAAAACCTTTGAAATCAAGGGGTTAGCAGAGTTCATCGGTCAAGAGCCAGAGAGAGTCCTGTGCCCTGTCAGGGCTCTCAAATTTTATTTGCAAAAGACTAAAGACTGTCGGGGTCCTTCTGAAAATCTATGGTGCTCTGTTAAGAAGACCCGACTTTCCCTATGTCGAAGAATGCACTGGCATTCTTTTTACGAAGCACCATAAGGGAGGCCCATGCGTCCTGCCCGGATGGTGATCTGAAACTTTTGAAAATAAAAGCCCATGAGGTGAGAGCATATGAGAACTGCGAGTCGCTAGGACCATACATATCCGCAAAAATGTTGATTGGGGGCAGGAAGCAGCACGAATCCTATCCTATAGAAAAGGGATAGGTGTGCTTTTGATTTTATGGTGTTGGTTTATGGTTGAAGGGTTGGTTTGCTTTGAAGGCGCTTTCCCTTTCTTTAGCCTAGAAGTTATGGGACTAACTTAGATAGGTTAGGTCAGGTGGTGGTTTTTTAGCTTCGTTGCCCTCACAGTATGGTCAATATGGTCTAGTCACACTGTGGTCACACTCCCGTTGACAGATCATCTAGAACTCACCAGCTATATAGGTCACGTCCTTGCTGGAGAGACTAGTAAAGCAGAAGCAGACTTGGGTGACAGTAATCACGAAGTCAGCTATGCTAACAGGTAAGGAAACCAAGATGTCAATCATCTGCATGTAATTTGTTTCCTAAAATCCTTCTATTCTGTCCCTTCCCACCTCCAATGGTGGGATTCAGCTATATATATATCTGACAGGTAAGTTTCACTGAACAAAATGTTATTGCCATGATACAATAAAGTTTGTTCATAACTTACCTGGCAGATATATATAATTAAGCTACCCACCCACCTCCCCTCAGAGGGGACAGTGGTATGAAAAATCTGAATAGAAAATGGGAATGGTTCCTGATATCCGCCTCCCAGCGGCGGGAATGGGTACTAACCACTGGCCTGCCGCCCACTGCGTGTGCTGGGAGTTTTGAAATTCTGTCGGACGTCGGAGAATACAGCTATATATATATCTGCCAGGTAAGTATGAACAAACTTTATTGTATCATGACAATAACATATTAATAGGGGTTAGTTTTTCCAGACCTCAGAGTCTCAAGTAGACTCTTCTCGGGCTGGTTATAACCATTGAGGAGTGAGAGATGTGTATTTTTTAGTCTCTTCGCTTTTGCGAAAGACTGTTTGTTTCTCCTTACGACTGTCATTCGTAAGTATTTCTGGTTCCTTCCGTCTCCTATGTGATATCTTAGTAGAGTGGTTCTTCTTAAACTAAAGGAGAGGATTCAAACAGATAAGTTGAAAAAAGGTATAACAACTTTATTCTGTAACTCCATAATAAGAGAGACAGTTCGGTCGGGAGACCGATATGTTTGATCGCTGGTAAAGAACTGACATTCTAAAGCATCACGTCGATAGCGAAACATTAGCTATCTCAGCGATTCATATAAAAACATACGTAGTCCGCCGGCTCGGAAGTTTACAAGTTTCCGGCGTAGGTTAACAGGTCAACCGCTTCCCATGGAAGTTGTTGTGCAAAGTTATCAGTAATGCAAAACGATGACATATGTAAACAGATTTAAACCAGGCTACTGCCGACAGCGCATAGCGTAATCTAGATCTGCATTGGTCATGTAGGACCCTCCTAATGCCATGACCTCAGGTCATGGGTTTTTATTTACAGATTCTGTAATACTAAAAATGTATTTATTACATTAGGCTCGGTCAGCTACCATTCAAGCCTTGAATAACAAAAGTTACTTTAAACATTGTTTCTTAGGAGCGTCTACAGATGAGATCCATGCCTCAACATTTTGAGGCAGGAACCCATTGACCCGACCTTGAAAAGGGACAATTGCTGACCTCGCGCTCACGAGAGTCACCACATTGGGGTTGCCAGCCGGAGTAGTTGCCATGTTCACTTTTACTTTTTTCTTATCACTTCTATTCCTTGCGGTCCTATCAAAATATCTATAAGAGTACACTCGACCACTACGTAAACGCATATGCAATATACTGTATAAATGTGTTATAGTAATAGGAAAATCCCCAAAAGATACAAAAATACAGATAATTTGATAAAAATATTATACGGAGAATTCCTGCAAGAAACGATTAGCAACAACGAGAAGAAAAAAAAATAATCTGTGGGCGAGAACTCGTAGTTGAAGATTGATTCTGTGATGAAGGAAGATTAATATGGTGAACAACTCACCCCCAGAATACTGGACGATCAACTCCTGATGAACAACACTTCACTGAGGAAAAACCTGAATAGATAAAATGGTACTTAGCTCAGGATTATATGCTGAAGGATTGTTGACATGGGATGACGTCACAGTTCCTGTCGTCTTCGCGTCGGAAGTCGTGATGACGTCACGGTCTCCTTCCTCGCATGGCTTCCTCTTGCCCTACTCTTTGCGTCCTTGCTAGTGATCGCGCGTTGTTTCCTTTGTGTTTCCTTTATGTGTTTTCTTCTTTCTGTTGGTGTTCGATGCTGCTCTCGTCCGGTGTTGATTCTCGGAGATAAGTGACAACAGTCACTCAAACGTCGATGTTGATGCTTGTATTCTTCTCGATGAAGGACATATCTTCGTCTTCATAAAATGTTGCGTTGATTGAAGATCCCGTTTCCTCTGTTTAGTATTGATTTTGTAGGTGGAAGTTGGTTATTGTAGTTCTTCGGTCGGCTGATATGGGTCTTGTTAATCTTATTCTTCGTCTAAAGCTGCCACCAATTTTAGTCTCTTCGCTTTTGCGAAAGACTGTTTGTTTCTCCTTACGACTGTCATTCGTAAGTATTTCTGGTTCCTTCCGTCTCCTATGTGATATCTTAGTAGAGTGGTTCTTCTTAAACTAAAGGAGAGGATTCAAACAGATAAGTTGAAAAAGGTATAACAACTTTATTCTGTAACTCCATAATAAGAGAGACAGTTCGGTCGGGAGACCGATATGTTTGATCGCTGGTAAAGAACTGACATTCTAAAGCATCACGTCGATAGCGAAACATTAGCTATCTCAGCGATTCATATAAAAACATACGTAGTCCGCCGGCTCGGAAGTTACAAGTTTCCGGCGTAGGTTAACAGGTCAACCGCTTCCCATGGAAGTTGTTGTGCAAAGTTATCAGTAATGCAAAACGATGACATATGTAAACAGATTTAAACCAGGCTACTGCAGACAGCGCATAGCGTAATCTAGATCTGCATTGGTCACGTAGGACCCTCCTAATGCCAATGACCTCAGGTCATGGGTTTTTATTTACAGATTCTGTAATACTAAAAATGTATTTATTACATATTTCTGGTGATAGAAGTTCACTCTCGACGTGGTTCGAAGGTCATGTAAAGCCGTTAGTCCCGTTGCTGAATAACCACTGGTTCATTGCACGTAAAAACACCATACAAACAAAACCCGTGCAAAACCATGAAAATAATGAAAATAACAAAAACATAAGAAAAGCAAAAATAGGATCGACCTAAAACTGCCACCCAAGACATAAATAAATAAAATATGTACAGAAATACCACACGGTACAAGCAGGAAGGATGCCCACGCGAAACCGATACAATACAAGGGTACGCCGAAATGGCGACTCGCCGCCGCAACGGTCAAGAGACACCTAACAAAACCCTAAATACAGGCAAAACGAAAGGCAAATTCACTCCCTAAATATTGTCAAATGCGGAACCAGTACTTAACTTGGGTGAAGAGGCAGACTGACGATCCATAATGAAATATTAACACAAAATAAGATAAAACAACAGACAGCTCTAAACGAGCGTGTGAATGCAAAGTGGCTATCGAAAAGTATGACGTCACAGGCGCCTTCAACGGGGTAGCAGGGTGTGACCTATGGGTCAGCTCCCCGTATTTAGGGGCTTTTGATGAGGAAAAGGCTAATTGGAGGGGTTGCTGTGGTAGTGTTTAACACTCGTCCCAGGTTTATACTGACACCTTTTATATAGGTGAGCGAGTCAGAGAGTTCTGACATGTCCAATTTAGCAGTTCTCTGGTATTATAGCAATATTTTACTAGAAATAGTGCTAAAGGAGACACATTTCACTGGGCGACACGGCTTCCTCGCCCAGAAATAGATTTTTCCTACATCAAAATCCTCTATATGTACATACCACTGATGCTAAGGATCTGCAATTGAAAAACTAGATAACCTGCAGACCACTTTGCACTGTCATGGATTTCGTGAACAAGATTGCATTTAGCTGTACTAGTATGATGGAGAGCCAAAGTATAGTAGAATTTCTCATTAATAAGCTACTGTTCAATACCAGATAGTAAGCAGTCATGACCAAGAAAGTATGAGCATCACAAGAATATTTGTAGCTTTGATATTTTATTACTTTTAATGAGATGTTCTGAAAACAGCACTACTGACAGAAGCTGACATACATGAATTTAATTTGGTTTCCTCCATAAAAGGCAGATGATTTGAAAGTGCTCTTGTATAGTGGTGCTGAGAGAGAGAATTATCTCAAACCCATCCTTCGTTAAGGAAGGCAGATGGTAATGTTCAATTTACTGTATACTTGGCTGTACCGAGTACATTTATTATGCAAACATTAGCAGTATTGTACTCTTATTTTGTTGAATGCATAGGGTACTAGCATGCAAAGTTTGGACTAAGTCTCTTGATTCATAATGAAACATAACCTTTTGTAAGGAGACCTGAGGTGAAGTTTTTAACCAAGAACCAAAGCATCAGTCAGTTACACTAGGTTGTGACGCATGAATATTTGGATTGTGAAGAAAAAACTAAATTGTTTTCTCCACTTTGGAAACTTAATTTACAACTTTCAAAGGCCCTCCTGAAGTCAAAGTAGGCCATACCTACCGTACTGATTACTTTTTATCTGCTTGTTGAACATCATATCAAAACAATACTATGAGAGGACTATATTGCATTATTTACCTGCGATCTTAGTTCCCAATGTGTATGCCAAAACATTATTGATAGTACATGGATTAAGCTACTAGATTCCTTGAGGCTGGTGTTTGACAATTTAGCCTTACTACTCACTTTGGCAAATTAACAAGATAATTGTTCTTTGCAGTGGTAACATGTGCACACTCAAACCTTCCAATATGCAATGACTGAAAGTATCAGGATGGAAAGCAAACTTATTGTAGAATCCAGCTACTCAAGTTATTCCTTTAGTGGAAGGTGGAGATAATTTCCAAATTCTTATTGTCACTTAAAAAAATTCACGTATTGAAAGACATAAAGGAGGCTTTACACTAGCCAACATGATACCAGTTGACAGCTTACAGTTGCACTATTTCACCAGGTTATCCATAGAGGGTACAAGGTTGACATATATTCTAGCTGGCAACTTTTGTTGTGACAAGTCCCTCTTCATCCTATGCCTAGATATACTGATGGCTAATACCAGTGGTCATGAAGGTGCATCGTATGCCTAGATATACTGCCAGCTAACACCACTGGTCATGTAGGTGGAAGACTTGTGGATGATAATAGAGCACCGAGAACCAAGTTGTTAGGACAGTTTCCTTCTGCAGTTAACAAAAATGGCAACAAAGTTACTTGGGAAACGGTGATATCTGAATTATTTTCTACAAAGCACAGCACAGCATTTCAGAAACCCTCAACTGGGCAGAGGAGAAATGGGAACGGGTACATAATAGAAAACTTCTTACAGGATAAATTAACTGACATTTATTATATCTTGAATCCAGTCTCTAGTTTGGAGTATTTAAGGAAAGTTTCACTCTTCCCAGATTCTGAGTATGCATACCTTCAAGGACTATGGCCATCTTCAAATATCCCTTCAAACATAGTATTTCTACAGGACCTTGTTGACAGATACAGATTCTTGCTGTGGTTATTTGAAAGTAATGGTAGGAATTCATAGGCTATGTGGTATATTCTTAGGTAGGCGTACAGGCCACTACTTATTCATGACTATCTCCAAAGAGAGCAATCATGTCATAAATCATGGCTCCTCCCTTTACCTTTCAATCTTAAGTTTACATGAAGAAGAACAACTCTTCATCCTGTGTTAAGGAATGTAATAAGAGAATTTAAAAGTACCAAGAGAATTTAGAAGTACAAAGCCAAGAGTAAGTGACCAGTCGCCTTTCATCCTTACTCCTCAGGTAGTTTTTCCATAACATTTGGTAAAACAGCCATCATTTTTATATACTCTACTCTTATCAATGATTTGAAGTGATGAAACAGTAAAATTAGGAGACATGCATTATAGTATTGGACATTACCTCCAGTCCAGAGAACCTGCAGCTTCCTAGCTAAATAGTAACTTGCCATCAGACTCAACCAATTTACGCATTCTACATACTGTTTCATGCAAATGTCACCTTTATTTACAAATTATGTGAACAACCACCAGAATTTTTTTAACAATGCCCTGTCAGTTCCTGAAGATCTTAAAGATATACTACTGAATATGCTATTGCTAGTCCTATAGATTGGTTACTGTCCTGCAATTGTTCCTACAGGCTGAAACATTAAATGTCATTAAAATGGAGTAAGGGGCTTAATAGTACATTTGACTTATGAGAAAATTTCTTGGGACTGAATTCTTTAAATTATTTTTGCCTAACACTGCTCCAATCCAAGCAAAATGGCATAGGTAAGCTAAAATTTGTATTTAAATGCAATTTTTTTTTTTTTATTTACCTTTGAAACATTTTTTATTCATAATGTTATCGGTCTATAGAGTTTACAATTAATAACAAAATACAGCTACTTTCTTCTGTCATTATTCTTTGACAATACTTGCCCCAATTACTGCTAGTAATCTTGAAATTAAGCATAAATTTCTTTCAAGAAAGCAGTAGAAACTGAGAATGGTTAAGTATCTTCTATTCTGTGTTATAAAAACCTGAGTATGTCATGCTTTCAAGTTACAACAGCTTTGAGCTGTCACTAACAACTGATGGCTTAAATGCACTACATATTAGCATTGCTAATTTAATTATTCCATGACAATGAGAAGGGTATTTAGAGGGTATATCATTTTTTAACACATTTGCTTTTATTATGTTACAGGGATGAATTTGAAATGGTTGGAGATGTCCGAGGGAAAGGTTTGATGATTGGAGTTGAAATGGTGAAAGATTCCACAACTCGTAATCCTCTCAGCCCGCAAACGATGATGGAAATATGGGATCTCTGCAAAGATCAAGGTGTTATCTTAGGTCGTGGTGGTTACTTTGGAAATGTAAGTTAACTATTCTCTGGTTTATCACTTTAATTTTGCATATGTTTTTTAAATGTAGCATTGAATTTTATTAAATTTTATTATTTAATGCCATTTATTATCTTCAAAATCCTTCATATGAACTTCATTTCAATCAACTTGGGCTCTCTTAAAGGTAGAAAAATGTAGTTAAAAAATTTATCAGCTACAAGTGAGCAGTCAAACTGCATGAGGCAATTTTATTTTCATACCATCTTATAGGTATTATGTCTTTGATCCTTAGCCTTCTCAAAGGAAAGCAAATTGAATAACAATACATATCTGAAAGTTAATGTGATCATAACAAACCATTACTCATAAAATGCCTTATCTTTTTACAACTTTCCTAGTCATGCTACTTGTTTCCGTTTGCAAGGTGAAACACCATCCCCCTCTGCATGTCTAGACCACCTAGATGACACCTACATCTTGTCTTGTCTGTTTGTTAGGTACAATTCTATTGTCTTTAACACGTTGTGTGTTGCTCTCCTAAGGTTTAGAATTTTTTTACTTTTGTACCACTAATTTTTCTCAATTTATTCATATATTTATAATTTTCTTTATTGTTTCAGTAATTTTACAATATTGTTTTTTGTAATTTTACAATAAACGTTGTGTTTGCTTTTGTGACTAGTGGTGTTCCTCCAACTACTGTTACTGTGTATTCAAGTAATTTTCATAATTTTTCCTACTGTGGATGGCATTGTTAATATTCTGCTTAACTTTGCTCTCATGGGGTAATTTTTGGACTATTGAACTACATGATATTCCACAACATTGTTTGTTTACTTATGCTTAATTGTGAATTTTCTATGCTTCACAGTTTGTGCGTGTGTGAGAATTATTTTCTCTGTAAAATGATTAGGAGTACATGTGCGGGTATAGGGAAGCTTCCTTGCAGCTCCTTCATATTTTCTGTTAAAAAAGACAGTCATCTTCCCTTGCCAAATGAATTCTCAAGAGTCCACTGCTTGCCAAATGAATTCTCAAGCACCACTGCAATAACAAGTCTTTGTCTCCATAAAGTAGGGAATTTACAGTGGAACCTCTCCATACAAAAATGATTCAGTTTGCAAAAGGATAAAAACTGAGATTCGCCCGGACCACCGAGAAGAATTTCAAAACTCGCACGCTGCCAACTGAGTAGACTCGCCACCATCCTCCTGCTCTCCCATTGGTTCCTGATGCTAGTCACCGTCGTAAGATCCTGTTCTCCTATTGGTCAGCATCATGCCTCTATGTAAAGGCGTTCCTTGACCATTTTTTGCGGCAGCATTATCGTAAACACTGGAATTCGTTCATTCACATATATTTCGTTTGTTAACGTAAATTCGTGTTAGTGATTTCGCTTTCGTTGTACTGTAAGTTACTTTATCGTGTGTGTGTGTGAGCTTAATTACTTTTGTTATTAGCCATGGGTCCCAAGAAGGTTGCTGAAGTTCACGGAAAGAAGAGGATGCTTTCTATGGAGAACGAAGATGGAGATAATCAAAAAGTGTTAATGTTTTCTGCCATTTGTTAATGTGTTTCGTAAAGTTTAGTGTTAATGTTTTCTGCCATTTTTTAATGTTTCGTAAAATAGTGTGTTCATGTTTTCTGCCATTTGTCCTCCTCTGTCGCCACTTTTGGAGATCGCTTCATTCAAAAGGTAAGGTTCCACATTTTACTACATATGTACGTACGTGTACATAAAGTATTTCTTGTACCATGTACACTAATACACTTTATTTACAGGTACGTACTACAATAAAGGTTATGTTAGGTATTGAATGGTCCAAATTGTTGTATTTCATTGTTTATTAGTCAATTTAGCTTTATTGTAAAATTTTACGTGGTGTTTTTGTAGGGCTTGGAACGAATTAGGCAATTTACATGTAAAAAGTAGTTCAAGATACGAAAAAGTCAGGTCACGAGGTCACGAAGGCCGCTTTGGAACGGATTAATTTCATATCCTGAGGCACTTCTGTATTACAGAACCTTCTCATTTGATCTCTAAGCAGCTGTTTTTCTTCCACCCATGTACACATTGCATCCTTATGAACCACTATCACTCCCATGGTGCAGTAACACACACTGGCCATCCTCATAGGAACTCTGCAGACTCATCAGTTTCTAGTACTTTTCATTCTTTTTGCATCATCTTTATAGATGGGAAGGCTCTTCCTTCTGGATCCTAACCTAACCTACCGACGACCCCCTTTACCTCTGCCCCTGGGGCCCCTTCTCAGCTTAACCCCTTCTTTACCGGGTGGGTGAGCAGAATGTAAACATTGTGTTCGCTGCCGAACTGAATCTCTCGGTAGTGACTCGAGTTTGGAGGGGTGCCCATCGTAAAATATTTGCCAAAAATACACTAATCAAGACAGGCTAATGAAATTATCAGGTATTATTAGCACTATAATAACGCAGTAATTTCTCTGTTAGTTTTATCATCCTACAGGGAAAATAAATGATTTTATGAAAAAAAATGTGAAACTCAGTGTCCCTTGACACTGGTGGTCGGTGAGAAAACTACGGTCTTGAATAGAAATTCGGTCTTACAGAATGTTGGTATATTGCACCTGGAACATGCACATAAAGTATTATCAAAATAGAACAGTAAAATAAGCACGTAATAACAAAAAAAAAAAAAGAGCAAAAAACTAAAGCGAAAGCCCCGCCAATAAATATGGAAATCGCAAATTTTATAGTATATCTTTCAAAAATTGGGCGATGTCATTTTCTACGTTTTCTAAGATTAGTTTCATCACAGAAAACAACTTTAGGGGCATTAGGGGTATCTAAACTAATTTTTCAAGTTTCTTGTCCTCAGAAAAAATCGCTTTTTTGCTTTTTCTCTGGTTTGGTTTTTTATATATAAAGTTACTATAAGGCTTTATTTCTACCTTCATTTATCTGGTGTTCATATCTTTTATTTGTAAAATGTAATAAGTGAATAAATAAATAAATACAGTAAATGATGATACAACTGGTTTTTACTTGGGTAGAAGTTATTACATGTTTACGCTTGTCTGGTTTTGTGATTTTTTGTTGAGACGCAGTTCATCTGTCACCTACACACTACTATAAGCAGTAATAATACTATTTTTTTGGGTTCATCATACGTCTGGCATCGTGTCATACTGTTTATTTTGCTCCAAACTCTTCAAACCGAAATTACAGAATGATTGGAAGTCCCTATCTGAAAAGAGGAGTTTTGGTGGTACTATGCGTACCACCTTTATGCACCCGGTGCGGTATAGTAGACTTCAATGGTGGTACCCACCTACCTCCAAACAAACTTTCGGTAATGAAGAGGTTAAAGGAACAGGAGCGAAAGGAACGTTGGTCCTCTGACCTAGGCTAGGAAAAACAGGGAGGCCCTGCCAAAACAGAACTCCTCGACGGCCTACCAGGCGATGATCTTCATGACTGCTGCTGGGCAGGGGTAGAAGGAGGAGCCGGATGTCTCTGAGGACAAGACTCTGACTTAGACACAGCCTGCTGCACTAATCTGTCCTTGGTGTCAGCCCGGCGCCGGTCTATCACATCCTCCAACTCGGTCCAAGGAAACAGAAATTGAGACTCCAACAGATCTCCATTCCTCAATGCTAGCAAGGACTCAAGGTCAACCGATCTTTCCATCCTGGATAAAGCCAAGTCTCTTCTAATCAGGAGAAGGTTAGCCCATAAATTAACACTGAGGTGAGCCATATATGAAAATACCTTTCCTCCAAACTGCAACAAATTGGCAAGAGAGGAAGCACTCACCAACCCCTCTGGGGACCTGTCAGAAGCTATCTTGGCAATGACCATAAACCAGAAGTCCAGCCAAGAAACCGTCTGCAATATGGAAGCTGCCGTAGATTCCAACGCTGAGGCATCCTGTGGAGACAAGGATGGAGCCACCGACCTCACCTGCTCTAAAGTCAATCCCAGCTTCAGATGAATGACATCCGGGTTAAGATGACGCGACATCAAAAAAGCAGTTATTCATACGCGAACAAACCTTCGGTCTTAACAATAGGATAATTTCTAATGCCTAACTGGATCCGGTTAAAAAGCAGATGAAAGCAAGGAATCTTGTGATATCTGGCAATGCATGCGTAGCTCGGGTTAGGAGTGGTCAAGGATGACGCCGTTATGCCAGTCTTTTCTTTGACCGCCTGGGCGAGTCTCGTGTTAACCTCTTGGCCTTTTCCCAGTTCATTGCCCGTTTCGCTTGTGTTTAGTGTGTGTGTGTGTTTGGCTGATATGGCTTCTTCTGCTCCTTTTCGGCTTCAGCGTATGTGTCCCAGAGTTCCAGGTTTTCCGTGTTCTCGTTTTTTGGCTTTGGCAGCGACTGACCCTCACATAACGTGCAGTAGGTGTCGTTCTAATTTTTGTACTATCACGAATCCTTGCACGGAGCAGTGGAGGTCGTTTATGGCAAGAGAGAACATCAGATTTTGACTCTTCCTACTTGAAAAGGTTTTTTCACCTCTTACCGATGTTTTGTCTCCTGCAGTAGTCAACCCCATAGTAGCGTTGTTCCTGTGTCTCCTTCCTTTTCTTCCATTGATTCGTCGCTGGAAGTATCGGTAGGCCACTAGGCTAATGTTTGTAATGTAGCCCCTTCTTCCTCGGGAGTTTATTTGATTCCCGAGAAGGGTGGGGCTTTTTCATCAATCTCTTCTCTTCCATAGTCAGAGGCGTCCAAAATGGCGGCGATTTGGAAGACGCTCGGGCTAGGGGGTACCCCGTCCTTGGAGGGGTTGCTAGCGCATTTTGTGGAGGCTCGCACCCTCCTCCCTGGTCTGGCCAGGCCATCCCCCCTCCTCCTGGCCTTGTCTTCGTGGTAGCAGCAGTCGGCCATCTTGTATTGCTCCGCCAGTGTCTGCTGCCGCTTCTTCAAGTCAGAGTGACGCTGTGGCGTCAGCCCCGTTGATGATGTCACGGGATCCGTCTTTGTGTATTCCTCCGCCATTGGTGTCTGATTTCCCCTCGCACCGAGGGGAAGCCATGATGTCACCACCACTTGTGACGTCACTCACATCGATGACATCTCTCCCAGTCGTCTCCTCTGATCTGCCTTTCTCAGCCGTGACGTCATCCCTGCCGCCCAGTTCG
Source organism: Macrobrachium nipponense (assembly GCF_015104395.2). Classification (NCBI taxonomy): domain Eukaryota; kingdom Metazoa; phylum Arthropoda; class Malacostraca; order Decapoda; family Palaemonidae; genus Macrobrachium; species Macrobrachium nipponense. The sequence goes on along the minus strand of NC_061109.1, from coordinate 108,995,208 downwards.
CTACATCTCCCTTCTTGGTCATCAGAGCCTTCTCTGGCACATCAGTCTGAGGTCATATGCCAGGCAGTGCTTCAGAGGTTGACTCTGTTTTGGATGTGAAGTTGGCTGCCTTATTGGTTGGGAGGACTGGTAGGAAACGTGTTGCTTCATCCCCCCCTCCTGAGAAGAGTGTGCATAAGAAACCAGTGCTGTCTTCCTCTCCCTCTTCCCCCTCTACACCCCGTCGGCGTATCAAGCGTTGGAAGGCTAAGGACTTTGCCCTTTCTTCGCCTACGAGGGAGGAACAATGCGGACGTGTTCCTGAGAATGCTGTTGTTTTGGGCAGTGTTAGTGCTCCTTCCTGTGTGCGATCTGCAGTGGATGCTTCGTGCTCTGCCTCGAATCATGGGCGTGTTACAAACACCCCCTCTCCCCCCTGTCCATGCACATCGCGAGCGTGTTGCAACCTCCCCTGCCTGTGTACGTGATGTAAGTGCTCCCTCTTCTCCAAGGCCTATTTGTTGCCATAAGGATCTCAAGACGCCTGTCAAGAGGTCAAAGGTAGTGAGTGCGGAGTTGGTGCAGCAGGAGTGACAGCACTGGCTCCTTACACAATCTCTTCACAGGAAGCGGGGGCAATGTAACACACTTGTTTCCAGTCCTCCCAGCCGACATGGCAGCCAACTTATCTTCTAAAACAGAGTCCAATCTCTTAAGAACCGCCTGGCATAAAGCCTCAGACGGATCAGCAAGAGAAGGGTCCGATGACATGGAAAGGAGATGCAGCAAACTGGATGGCAGAGATGACGACACGGCGGCAAACGATGACAACACAGACAAGCGAGGCAGCGCAGTGGAGACGACTGGGAGTGACGTTATCGATGGAAGTGACGTCATAAGTGGCAATGATGTCACAGCTTCCCCTCGAACGCCACTGGCGGAGGAATACAAAATGACTGACCCCATGACATCACAAGCGGGGCTGACGCCACGGCTTCCCTCTGACTTGAAGAAGCAGCAATCGTCACTGGCAGAGCAATACAAAATGGCTGTCCTCGGCTACCCATGAAGACGAGGCCAGGAGTAGGGGGGAGGGCCTGGACAGCATGAGGAGGTGGGTAGCGAGCATCCATGAAGTGCGTCAGCAAACCCTTCAAGGACGGAGAACCCTGTAGCCCAAGGGTCTCCCAAAGCGTTGCCATTTTGGACGCCTCCGACTCTGAAATAAAAGACAATGATGACAAAGCCTCCTCCCTCTCGGGAATCAAATTAACTCCTGAAGAAGATGGGTCGACATTACATAAATCAGCCTGAGGGCCTCCCGATACTTCCAACGATGAATCGATGAAAGAAAAGGAAAGGGACAAAGGCACAACATTACTATGGGGTGTGTGCACAGCAGGAGACGAAGCATCAGGAAGAGAAGAAAAACCCTCCCATGAAGGGAGAATAGAAACCATATGATGCTCCCTCTTTCTATAAAATAACTTCAACTGCCCTCTAGGCCACGTGCGGCATTCTGTGCAAGGATTCGTTATTGTACAAACGTTAGAGCAACACCTACTACAAGTGACGTGGGGATCAGTCGCAGCCGAAGCCAAAAACGAGAACACGGAAAACCTGGAGTTCCGGGGCACACACGTTGACGAGGCCGAGATGGAGCAGAAGCCATAATAATAGTACACACACACACACACACACACTAAAACACAAGTGAAACGGGCAATGAACCAGGTAAAAGCCAAGAGAGGTCAAGTGAAACGGGCAATGAACCGGGTAAAAGCCAAGAGAGGTCAACCACAACTCTCGCCCAGGCGGTTAAGAAAAGACTGACGCGGTGGCGTAGATGCGTGGTCCTTGACCACTCTTCACCCAATATACGCACGTATTGCCAGATCTCACAAGATTAACTGATTTCATCCGCGACTTAACCAGATCCAGCTAGGCGCTAGAAATGATCCTATTGTTAAGACCGAAGGTTTGTTTGCGTATGAACAAATGTATAACATGGTAAAATTTACGATTGCCTTGTAAAAGAGGCCCCACAAGGGGTTGTAAATAGTAGTAATTTTCAACTTTTCGTGGAAGGTAGGGAACATTTTTAAGAAAAAAATTTTCATACAGCATGTACATTTGCATATCTTCCACTTTCTTTTGAGGTGTTTTTTTCTTAAATTGGTTGACTTCAAAGTTTTCCCAGTCTGGGGTGCTGCATATTAATTTTTTACACAGGCGCCTAAGGGTTAAGTAAGATGCAGAATCTGTCGAATGCATCCCTGAACATTTCAGATAATAACAGTTACACTAGCAACTCTGTTAATTTAAAGATGTGTTAAATGTGTTGTCAATTTACAAAATTTAATCATACTACTAGTATATTTAAACTCTCAGTATATTAGTAAGTATGTTTAATTTCTTGCCAATCTGTAAATTTTCAGGTCTTCAGGATTAAACCACCCATGTGCATATCAAAGGAAGATGTCAACTTTACTATCAGCGTCTTGAGGAATGTGATACACAAAGTTCAACGATGATGTCTGGACAGTAATAACTTTGGACCTTTTGTCATATCAACCAATGTTTCTTCATTTAAAAAATTGACATTCACCAGCACAGTTAATAAATATTAATGTGATAACAGTTCTGTATGTTATTTTAAAACCTTGTTTTACAAACTTAGCACAGTGCACTCTGCCCCCCTTTTTTTGTTTCACATTTCCGCTTTTCATTTTATTGCAGATTTTTGTGGAACACACCATTCACTTGTCTGCGGGAGAAATTTCACTAACTTTGCTTTTTGAGCAACACTGTGTATTCACCAATTACTGTATTTTTTCATTAAAATATATGGAGAGAGAGAGATATGTTGCCAAAAGAAGTTTTTAGTAAATTTGAATAAGTAAATGATTTACTAAATAATAAGTACTAGTACTAATTTTCAATAAATAATAATAATTAAAACATTTACCACATGCATTTTTATAGTAAAAAATATGAAATTGTAAAGATACAAATTTTATTCCCAGTGCTATCCATAGTTTGAGATATATGTTTGTTTGAACTGTCAAGTTTGGGAATGAACTATTAAAATAGGAAGTTATAAATGTTTTAGGGGTGTATCTAGCCTAGTGAAGAGTAACAGTAGTAGGAGAGTATTGTAACGTAAGGTTACTTTGTAGGGTGTTTTGGGATGATGATTTGAGGTGTATTTTTGTTTGAACTATCAAATTAAGCAGTGAAATATTAAAATAGGCAGTTATAAGCATTTTAGTTTAAGAGGTAGCCTACAAGGTATTTGGCAGTTATAAGCCAGTTAGAAGCATTTTTAAAGGGGATTTTTCCATTTCCGTAGATTTTACATTTCTGCAGTACGTTCTGAAACCTATTCCCGTGTAAAAATGCAGGAGCACTGTATTCCATTGGCAAAAGAAAGAAGAATGTGAAAAATCAACAAACTAATCCATTATGACATTATGTAAGAGAAAAAAATATTTAACATACCAATCCATATATACATTTGGAGTTTACCAGGTGCTACGTAGGTTTTACTTTGCCAAAAGCAACAACCATTGGTTTGTCATTAAGAATATAACCATTTGTGTCATTAAGAGCTTCTGTTGCCGCCTCAACAGATGGAAATGTAACAAAAGCCTGACCCTTCATCCGGCCTTCTTTCATTAGTCGAATGGAGAACCTGTAAACCAAAGTATTTATATATAATAAAGGATTTCTCATAAATACTAAAGGATTTCTCATCCTGCTAAGAAATATAATGCAAAAACCATAGTATGTATGATGACCAAATAACCCAAATCTGAGCAAATATCTACCAGCATATATACTAGTACTCGGGTATAGTGAGGGGTTTGCAATCGTCCCCATTGGGCATGTGTTAGTCAAAACAAAACGGTGAGATACACAAAATATTTCAAAGTAAATAATTACAATTAAGTAATATTATTCTTGACAGTATATAATGATAACTTCCAATCTGCTGAGTAAAACAAATACATAATGCTCCATACAATAGTGTTAAAGCCATTTCTGGTCATCACTGGTGTGTCATTCTGTACAGAATGATGGTAAAGAATAAGGTCATAGGTGTAACCTTGTCCTTTAGTTAACTGTTCCTGCATCTCTCACTTTATCTTGCATATACTTTACAGTAATAACAGGAATTATTTGTAAAAATGTAATACTGTTCACTACATTGTGTGGTAACCTTTAATCTAAGTTACCCTGAAGATGATCCACAGAGGCAAAAGTTAACTTGCAATTGCACTTAATCTCTTATTTAGTTGAATTAAGTAATCTTTGTGCACCAGCTCTTTCCTTTGTGAAAGCATATTGTACCAAAGGGTAAAGCTCTTAGCCTACAGGCAAGTCAGTTTTAGATGTATATAAAAGCCCATCCTATGGATGATTTACCAGCAAAGGGAGTTGACTTGCTTGTCAAGAGAGAGCCCCTTTTCTCTACCTGCAGAAAATTTTAACCTCTCTAACTCTCCTGCTGATGTACATGTACATACCTTTCTCAATATCTGGGGTTAACAGGATGGTGTTCTTTCATAAGTCTATTAGTTAGATACCCTGTATACTTTATTCTAGGACAATTCACATACATAAAGACTGAAGGTTCTAGGAAGAGGTGAACAAGTGCCAAATTTACTTACTTACTAGCTTCTTCTTCATTGTGCCAAAATACATAGTTGCCATAAATGAACTTCAGATCTCCCTCACTGGTTGTCTTGGCTAAATTCTTGATATACAGTTTTGGGGATGGTTCACCGATGTGGTAATTTTTGAAAACAGGCAAAATTGCCCAATCTGAAAATAATTAAAGGTTATGTCAGTATCAAAAAAGAAAAGGAAAATTTGGGAAATGACAGTACTTTGCATCATAACTATGAATTTTTATATGTACTGTACAACGTACATCATTTACTTTTTTTAATTTAAATGGCACACTTTTATGACATTATTCACTAAATTTAACTATTCAAAATTTCATAATTTTAATGGTACTTTTCTGAGATATTACATATTCACTACTTAATTAATATCATACCTGCTTTATTTATTCTGTTATTTTGTAACTCTTCTTTAGATATGTATTTTGTTGACTCTCCCTTCCATTCAACAGGATTATCTTCTACAGGCTTCTCTTTCAAATGCTTTACTGCTTCTATCTTTCCAAAGCCACCAATTTCTAAATTATCAGTGACAGGAGTAGCACCTGTTTCAGTAGGTAATGTTCCTTTCAATTTCAATTCTAATTTTTTGGACTGCAAGCTATCTTTGCTCTCAAATGCTTCACTGACAGAGGATGAAGAAAGACGTGGGTGTGACACACACGTCTTTTTTAATAAAGCAAAATTTGGCCTCTTGCTGATTATTCTACTAGGTTTAATGCGCCTCTTAACTTGCTTTGTCATCTTTGGCTTTTCCATGGCGTCATCGGTATCACTTTCTAATTCAGATTCACTCTCGGATACTTCACTTTCACTATTTTGCATCTCTTCCTCATTATCACTTAATTTATCTTGTTCAACAATGGGGTTGAAATGATCCCTCTCAGAATATAGCCCCAGCAATTTCAGAACTTCAAGGTATTGTGGAGGAAGTATTTTAAGACTTCCAAAGGGTGCTGGTAAATTCATTTTGTTCATTAAATGAAGAACTTGCGTATAAAATTTAGGAACAGATATAAGAGCCTGAACAATATTAGCCATGATGGTGGCTGATGGTGGTGGATACAAGTACCTGACAGAAATGAAAACATTTAAGTTACTGATGCAAAATAACTGAACGCTACATATGATTTTCTGTAGACAAAATAATTCCAATAAAACATTTATAATAGGAAAAGTAAAAGCAGAAAAGAGAAATTAGTGACAAATGGCAAGTACACAGACAAATGATCTCCTCAATGGGAGATTTTCAAGTACTTGGTACTGTAGTAACCACTTCATTATTAGTTATGTCCCTTTACCAATACACAATGCTGCACACTATTATTTTAATCACTATAACACTGATTTTGGAGGTTTATCAGTTTTTTGCATAGGACGGTTTGCAAGGATTGGAAAATAAAATCTGGATTTTCTACAAGAAACTGAATCCTGATCCCTTAATCCAAAAGGGAATGACAACAATAATGAAATTTTGAATAACTGAATTAGGTATATTCTGATAGCCAAATTTAAATTGAAACAAATTTTGGGAATCAGGATATTCTACTCTATTTCTGTTAATCGTTCATTCTCAGTAATCTCCTAAATTAACAACAAACAAGACATAATACCCCAAAGATTCTCATCCCTAATATTCACATGAACCTTTTACTAACAGAAGTGTTGTGTGAATTATTATGTAAGAATAAATTTCTTGGTATTTCAATAAAAGCTATGGTTTTAACATTAATGTTCAATTTTACATGATTTATTCGTTCTTATGAATACCAGCAAAAGTCTTAAAGTGTTCAATGCAGAAAAGGCCTTACTTGAGATGAGGTGGTATGGGATGCTTGATGTTAAAGACTGATGAGATAGATGACAGGCGAGCTTCATATTCCTTGATTTTTTTCCTTATAATTTCTTCACGTGAGGGTTCTTGCACCTTTGAGCTTTCACTTGTGTCTCTAAAAAAAAAATAAAAACAATTTTACAATGATATAATCTGTTTACAGTGGCTTAAAACAAATATGTAATAAATCTATTAGAATGCTTAAGGTATATGAAACTAACACTAAAGCAAAGGGACCCATATGACCTATATATACTAGTACACGTTGTTGAAGCTGACAATTACAATAATTACTGTGAAGAGACTAATTTTTCATAAAAAATATATCAAAATTCCTGATCTCTAAAATTCTAAATAAGTTGAGACTGATTTTTACCTGAGAGGCCTGGTTCTCAGAAAACTCCTCATAAGAAATCAGGATGACCTGCTTGAACCATAAAGAAATCATATTCCTGAAGGATTGTTGCTTACAATAGCTAGTAGGTATAAACTTATTTGAAATACCTTGTCTAAAATTCTCCATCCTCCTAGCAAAAGAGGATCTTGAAAGTAAAAATGAAGTGGGAAGCCCATTCCAGTGGCCAATAAAAGGGATTTTGACATAGGAAAAATCTATTTCTGGGCGAGGAAGCCGTGTCGCCCAGTGAAATGTGTCCTCTTTAGCACTATTTCTAGTAAATATTGCTATAATACCAGAGAACTGCTAAATTGGACATGTCAGCTGGTATTATAGCAATATTTTACTAGAAATAGTGCTAAAGAGGACACATTTCACGGAGCGACACGGCTGAGCCAATAAAATTAACTTATAGACTCCTTACCAGTAGGGGCAGATTCTACTAAGGCAACTTTAAAGAATCAGTATTACCTCTTTTTAAAAGTGGAGAGACACACTCTTCTCAAAGTGTTCATATAAAGGAGACACACACTCTTCTCAAAGTGTTCATATATACAGGCAGTCCCCCATTAATGGCAGCGGTTACGTTCCTGGACGAGCACTGATAACCAAAAAAGGGATTTTGACGTAGGAAAAATCTATTTCTGGGCTCAGCCGTGTCGCTCCGTGAAATGTGTCCTCTTTAGTACTATTTTCTAGTAAAATATTGCTATAATACCAGAGAACTGCTAAATTGGACATGTCAGTAGTCTCTGACTCGCTCACCTAAATAAAAGGTGTCGGTATAAAACTGGGGCGAGTGTTAAACACTACCACAGCTACAAAAATCGCAGATTATGGTAAAAAAATTGGCGGCAATAAACTGCTTACCGACGCCAATTAACCACTTACTGATGCTGATATACCGATTACCGATGCCAAAAATCACTTACCATTGCCGAAAATCTGGTTAATGACGTTATTAGCCAAGCGCCATAAAACCAGAATGTCATTAACTGATGCTGCTGTTAAGTGAGGTCTGCCTGTACACACTCCTTAAGTCTGGAGAAGCAATTAAAATAATGGAGACTTTTACTGAACTGCAAAGTCAGTCTGGCAGAGATCTGATGAGACTGACCAGAAGAAAACTGTAAATTCTGAGATTGTCTCAATCTTGCATGATTCTAGTTGTGCAAATTCACAATAGAGCAAACTTTTCATTGGAACCTAACTATCATACGCGAGTTTTTCAGACATGCAAACATTTGTGAATCCTCGAGAAACCCTCCAAAAGTGTTTGTTTAATTTTTTATGCAATTTGTAGGTTTTTAAGCTTTTAGGTGTAAATGAATTTACATTAAATAATACAAATAATTATTCTCTCTTTCTCTCTCTCTCTCTCTCTCTCTCTCATATATTAATAAGGTTAAATAATAATAATAACAATGCATCAATATTAATAATAATAATAATAATATGTAGCGCCGTGGAGGAGTGGGTTAGGTCGTCAATGGACTTAAGTTAAGTTAAGCAACATTGGGGCTGGTCAGTCGTTGGATGGGTGACCGCTCTCCTCGGCGCTGATTCCTTGGGAAAGGATCTTTACCATAATTTCCTCAGTCTACTCAGCTGTAAATGAATACCTATCCCTGATGGGTAGGGTCCAGCTATGGGTTAAATAGCAAAACTCAGCAATGATGGAAAGAAATGAAGGAATAAACGACAACGACGTAAATGGAACCTCTGGCAACAGAGGAGCTTCGTCCGGCAACCAAGTATTCAACCCAATTGAAGGGGAAGACGGTCAGGTACTTGGAGGTCGTCATCCAGCAACTGATCACCATAACGACAGTCATCAACAGCCTGAGATTGGAGCTACAGAAGCAAAAAGGAAGAAATGGACAAGAGAAGAAAATAAGGAAATATGGAGATGCTATATCAGAAGCAAACAACCCGACGGAGAAGAGATATAGAAGGAAGATTGGTCATAAAAAAACATCTGGGAAATGAGGAGGGAAAACAAACCACCCCCCAAACAGAGCAGAGGCTGGCAGACCAAGTAAGAAACATAAAGAAAAAGAACTGGCTCTCCCCAACAGAAAGAGAAGAACTGGAAAGGGAAATGTCACACGACAACGAATTACACGAAGACGAACTGAGAGACGATGCCACAGAAGACGACAGGGAGGATGAGGTATCAAACAACGACACACGAAGAAACACCGACGAAGTAACAGAGAGACGGAATGGGTAGAAAAGATTAGACATTGGATGGAGCCAGATACAGAGAGAACAAAGATACCCCTCCATGAAAGCTACAACACCAAAGAAATTAAGGGAGAAAACAAGTGAGGTCAATGAAAATAATGGGCATAATACACACCACCAGTATCACAGAAACAAATAAACTTGGTATATGCAGGAGCAAGATTAGTAGCAGAACTGATGGGACACGAAACACCAACGCCACCAACACAACCAACCCAACAGAAACCAAAACAGCAACCTCCTTGGAAAAGGCGCCTGGTGGAAAAGCAAATCATGGTGATGAGATCTGACTTGAGTAAACTGAAAGAGATGGCAGAAAAAAGGCTAAGAAGCAAAGAAAAAAACAAAAAAAGGGAGGAACTGAACGAGAAATACAAAGTACAACGGAGAGAGGGGGACTAAAACAACACAATAGAAGATGTAAACAGAGGCTTAAGGGCCAAAGCACATAAGATCCAATGGTACATGAACAGGAAAAAGGGATACCAACAGAACAACTATTCGGAACCAACCAGAAAAGACTATACAGCCAACTAAGAGGGGAAGCAACCACCACAGAAATTCTTGAAGCCGAACCAAGTAAGAGACTCTGGGAAAACATATGGAGCAACCCGGTATCACACACAAACATGCAACATGGCTCCAGGAAGTCAAGGAAGAGAAACAGGGAGAATAAAACAGATTCACAGAGATCACGACAGACACAGTCAGACACCAACTAAAGAAAATGCCAAACTGGAAAGCCCCAGGTTCCTGATGAAGTCCATGGATACTGGCTCAAAAAAACTTCAAGGCCCTACACCCACGAATAGCAGACAGCTCCAGCACTGTATCACAAATCACCAAGCACCCAAATGGATGACCACAGGAAGAAACATCCTTAGTACAAAAAGACAAGAGTAAGGGAAATATAGCCAGTAACTACAGGCCTATCACCTGCCTACCAATAATGTGGAAGTTACTAACAGTATCATCAGTGAAAAGGCTATACAACTACCTAGAGGAGACAAACACCATCCCCCACCAACAGAAAGGCTGCAGAAGGAAGTGTAGGGGCACAAAGGACCAGCTCCTGATAGACAAAATGGTAATGAAGAACAGTAGGAGAAGGAAAAAAAACCAACCTAAGTATGGCATGGATAGACTATAAGAAAGACTTCGACATGATACCACACACATGGCTAATAGAATGCCTGAAAATATATGGGGCAGAGGAAAACACCATCAGCTTCCTCAAAAATACAATGCGCCACTGGAATACAATACTTACAAGCTTCTGGAATAAGACTAGCAGAGGTTAATATCAGGAGAGGGATCTTCCAGGGCGACTCACTGTCCCCTACTACTCTTTCATAGTAGCCATGATTCCCATGACAAAAGTACTACAGAAGATGGATGCCGGGTACCAACTCAAGAAAAGAGGCAACAGAATCAACCATCTGATGTTCATGGACGACATCAAGCTGTATGGTAAGAGCATCAAGGAAATAGATACCCTAATCCAGACTGTAAGGATTGTATCTTGGGGACATCAGGATGCAGTTTGGAATAGAAAATGCCCTTAGTCAACATACAAAAAGGCAAACAAAAGTAACGAGAACTGGAAGGGATAAAGCTACCAGATGGGAGCAACATCAAACACATAGATGAGACAGGATACAAATACCTGGGGAATAATGAAGGAGGGGATATAAAACACCAAGAGATGAAGGACACGATCAGGAAAGAATACATGCAGAGACTCAAGGCGATACTCAAGTCAAAACTCAATGGAGGAAATATGATAAAAGCCATAAACACATGGGCAGTGCCAGTAATCAGATACAGCGCAGGAATAGTCGAATGGACGAAGGCAGAACTCCGCAGCATAGATTCAGAAAACCAGGAAACATATGACAATACACAAAGCACTACACCCAAGAGCAAATACGGACAGACTATACATAACACGAAAGGAAGGAGGGAGAGGACTACTAAGTATAGAGGACTGCGTCAACATTGAGAACAGAGCACTGGGGCAATATCTGAAAACCAGTGAAGACGAGTGGCTCAAGAGGGCATGGGAAGAAGGACTAATAAAAGTAGACGAAGACCCACAAATATACAGAGACAGGATGACACAGAAACAGAGACTGGAACAAGCAACAAACCAATGCACGACAACTACATGAGACAGACTAAAGAACTAGCCAGCGATGACACATGGCAATGGGCTACAGAGGGGAGAGTTAAAGAAGGAAACTGAAGGAATGATAACAGCGGCACAAGATCAGGCCCTAAGAATCAGATATATTCAAAAAGAACGATAGACGGAAATAACATCTCTCCCATATGTAGGAAGTGCAATACAAAAAATGAAACCATAAACCACATAGCAAGCGAATGCCCGGCACTTGCACAGAACCAGTACAAAAAGAGGCATGATTCAGTGGCAAAAGCCCTCCACTGGAGCCTGTGCAAGAAACATCAGCTACCTTGCAGTAATAAGTGGTACAAGCACCAACCTGAGGGAGTGATAGAAAACGATCAGGCAAAGAGCCTCTGGGACTATGGTATCAGAACGGATAGGGTGATACGTGCAAACAGACCAGACGTGACGTTGATTGACAAAGTCAAGAAGAAAGTATCACTCATTGATGTCGCATATACCATGGGACACCAGAGTTGAGAGAAAGAGAGGGAAAAAATGGATAAGTATCAAGATCTGAAAATAGAAATAAGAAGGATATGGGATATGCCAGTGGAAATCGTACCCATAATCATAGGAGCACTAGGCACGATCCCAAGATCCCTGAAAAGGAATCTAGAAAAAACTAGAGGCTGAAGTAGCTCCAGGACTCATACAGAAGAGTGTGATCCTAGAAACGGCACACATAGTAAGAAAGTGATGGACTCCTAAGGAGGCAGGATGCAACCTGGAACCCCACACTATAAATACACCCAGTCGAATTGGAGGACTGTGATAGAGCAAAAAAAAAAATATAAATAAATAAATAATAATAATAATAATAACAATACTGCTCAAAAACTTCAAGGCCCTACACCCACGAATAGCAGAACAACTCCAGCATTGTATCTCAAATCACCATGCACCCCAAAACCCAAATGGAGACCACGGAAAGAAACATCCTAGTACAAAAAAAGACAAGAGTAAGGGAAATATAGCCAGTAACTACAGGCCTATCACCTGCCTACCAATAATGTGGAAGTTACTAACAGGTATCATCAGTGAAAGCCTATACAACTACCTAGAGGAGACAAAAAAACACCATCCCCCACCAACAGAAAGGCTTCGCGAGAAGGAAGTGTAGGGGCTCAAAAGACCAGCTCCTGATAGACAAAATGGTAATGAAGAACAGTAAGAGAAGGAAAACCAACCTAAGCATAGCATAGATAGACTATAAGAAAGCCTTCGACATGATACCACACCACATGGCTAATAGAATGTCTGAAAATATATGGGGCAGAGGAAAACACCATCAGCTTCCTCAAAAAAAAAGATGATGTTATGATTACAATAAAGTTTTTATACATACTTACCTGCAGATATATACATAGCTTTTACTCCGTCGTCCGACAGAAATTCGAATTTCGCTGGCACACGCGGCAGGTAGGTCAGGTGATCTACCCCCCCGCCGCCTGCTGGGGCTGCGGGAATAGGAACCATACCCGTTTTCTAATTCATATTTTTTCTTCCAGCTGTCTCCTGAGGGGAGGCTGGGTGGGCCATTTAATTGTATATATCTGCCAGGTAAGTATGTATAAAACTTTATTGTATCATAACAATATCATTTTTATACATTCAACTTACCTGTCAGATATATACATAGCTGATTCACACCATTGTGGAGGGGTAAAAGACCAGCTATTACTGAATAGACAGGTAAACAACACATACGTTGTAGGTAATAAATAAATAAAACCTTGGTTCCTATGTGTTTAGACGAAGGGTCGATTCCTAGCTATTGCTAGTAGTCTGCTTCGTCTCAAGAGCCTCAGCGAGGATGTGACCTATGGCTAAGAGTTCTTGTAGATCTGTCAATGGGGTCTTATCCACTTACTTGACAGAAATCTAGTGGTCATTTGTCAATGGGTCTTATCCACTTTACATGACAATACACCAATGCCTATTGGCATAATTTAAGGAGCACAAACACCGATCCCGATCACCTGATCCTACACGAGGGTTTGTGCTTAATTTGAAAAGAGCTATCCCCAAACTCATTTCAAATAACCCCAGAAAATAATACACTTATGTTAAAAATAAAAATAAAAATAAAAAAAAATAAAAAATAAGAAAAAATTTTTAATTCACTAGTTAAGGATCATTGGTCGGCTCCCTATTCCCAGCAACGCATCGTGGACACGTATAACAAAGAGAGAAGGATCTCTCATAGGCCCACTTGATCTCCTTCGTGCAAAGAGAAGTCAACACAGAGGATGCAATCTCCCGTTATACAGCTAATATGACTCTCACGACATATTGTTATGGAAAGAACAAGAATTGTTAAAAGCCCTCGCCACTTTAAGCGCTTTTAATTCTTAGCTGTTTGAAGGAAACGTCAAGTTACTCAAGAAGTGCTTTAGAGATTCACTCTTCCAAAGAAGACCAAAGCTTTCTTTTGCAACAGATCTCTTCTAGATGAAGCCCAGAGCCTGGGTAGCCTGGCTACGGCTGTGCAGCGCTGTCTGGCGCCTCGCGCCTGCCTGACGCCTCGCGCCTGCCTGGCGCCTCGCGCCTGCCTGGCGCCTCGCCGCCTGCCTGGCGCCTCGCGCCTGCCTGGCGCCTCGCGCCTGCCTGGCGCCTCGCCCCTGGCCTGGCCGCCTCGCGCCTGCCTGGCGCCTCACGTCTGCCTGGCGTCTCGCGCCTGCCTGGCGTCTCGCGCCTGGTCTGGCGCCTCGCGCCTGACTGGAGCCTCACGCCTGACTGGAGCCTCGCGTTGACTGGCCGCCTCGCCCTGCCTGGCGCCCTCCGCCCCCTGACTGGCGCCTCGCGCCTGCCTGGCGCCTCGCCCCTGACGGCGCCTCGCGCCTGCCTGGCGCCTCGCCCCGATGGCGCCTCGCGCCTGGCTGGAGCCTCGCGCCTAGCTGGAGCCTCGCGCCTGCCTGGCGTCTCGCGCCTGGCTGGCGCCTAAGCGCCTGGCTGGCGCCTCGCGCCTGCCTGGCGCTCGCGCCTGCCTGGCGCCTCGCGCCTGCCTGTCTCGCGCCTGGCTGGTCCTCGCGTCTGGCTGGTGCTTCGCTTGCCTGCGCCTCGCGGCCTGGCTGGCTCCTCGCGCCTGGCTGACTTCTCCCCACTTGCTGGAGATTCGAGCTTGTTAAGAGTCTCGATGAAAATGAAAACTGGCGATGTCCACCTCGGACACTTTATTTGCCTGATTCATTCGCCTCTAGCGCATTCTGCGCCAGATTGGAGGCCTACTCCTTCTCCTCATCAGACAATGACAGTGTTTTAATTGGACTGTCTTGCTCTGGCGTCTTTACACCTGTTTGGCATTTGGCGCCTGATTGGAGCTACATTGTCCGAAAGTCTGAGCATCCACAAATCGTTTATCAGAGAAAGGAAAAGGGTGGAAGAAATTTTTTCACTTTGAGCTTATGGCCTCTGCAACAAGGGGAGGTAATTTTAGTCGGCTACATCCAGTAGACGATAGGAAATCTAATAGTCCGAGAGACCAGTCTTCCTCCGAGGAGGCTCTACTTGATACTTCAGTTACTAACGAGCACTCTTCCTACATGTTGACGAGTTCTCTCGTTGCAAAATCTTCCCTATCCTTGCACGAAGGCAGGGAAAGAGCCTGGAAGTTTAAGGAGACTCTGAGCTGAAATTGGGAGGATTCCCGATTTCTAGCTCTTTAAATATATCTCTTCGAACCTTCTGGGAAGTAGTTTTGAGCCCTCATCGTATTCCAAAGACTCTGTCAGCAAACGTTTCAATCTTATTTTCTTTTGTAGATAACAACGTAAATACATTGCCTGGACAACGAATCCTTTATCTGAAAGCGTTGATCCAGGAATAAAAGGTTATAGTTCTTTTGCCAAACATACCATGCTGGCAGGAACCCATTGCCGAGTCTTTCTAGAATTTGATTCCAGTTCCAAGCCCAAAATCTCACTCGTCCTTTTGGTCGATTAGTACCAAGAGAGACATTGATGAGGAGCAGTTCCATCTTGTCAGAACACGGAATCTGAGGCCCAAATAGGATCCCATTGTAACTATAAGATCTCCAAGTCTTGTCGTATAGAGGTATTGTGTAAGATCCCGAAGATCTTAATGCTCTGCTATCTCCAATTCCCTTTATAGAGACAGAGTATAGCCTTTACTGCGTTCTTTGATAGCAGAAATATACAAAGGTAATTCTTCCCTCTGAAAGGGAAGAAAAAACCGCTATGTGGTTCACAGAGGTATCGGAAGAGGACAGTTTCCTCATTCCCTCAAGCACGATCTGCAGTAATTATATATCTTATCCATGACTACTGTCATTTACCTTGAAACATCCTCTCATTCATGTCCACTTCTGGTCAGTCTGCCCGCAGACAGACTCAGAGTGGAGAGGTTGTTAAGGTCCATTTAAAATAGATGTCGAAAGAATATTCAGACTGTCTTGGTAAAGAACTTCCAAAACCTGCTGTGAGAAGAACGTGACCTCTGAGAATCCAACCTCACTAAGTTCTAAAATGAGGCATAACATATATCCCCTCTTTCTTGACGCCCTTTGTCTTACATTCTGTAAAGAGTTTATCTTTTAGGGAAAAAGACTAAATTTTATTCCCCTTTCTATAACATAAAGATGGCGTATATTGCTACCTCTCTTATATTCTTTCTTCCTGTCCTCGTGCCTGGGCAACGAGAGAATGGAAAAATTCTATCATCGTTATTCTGCAAAACAAATTATTATCCTATTCTCCTACTAACTGATCCAGGATCGAGGAGAATCATTCAAGATTCCTATCCTAGGACATCAGGCCGTAATGTACGGTTCAGATACTTGAAAGAGCCTCTCACCCAATACTGAGAGCTCCTACGAGTCTTTTCCAGTACCAAAACATTACAAAGGTTCTCCTTGTTATATGTTTACATGGGGAGAGATAGGATAATATACATCCTGTTAATAACAATGAAAGAGGAGAAAGAGGAGCTGCATGGTTCAAGGGACTAGCCGAAACGTGCAATAAAAAAGGGGTTGCCAAGGTCTTTCTAAAAAACCTGCACCCAGATTAACTTATGAGTCCGATATATTTCTATCCCTTGTCTCATAAGGTTGAGGAAAGCGAGAGACCTCTAAAGATATCAGTTCTCTTCACCATGTAAAGGTCTATAAAGCAGAAGAACCCACTTATCCTGACACGTACTACGTTCGCCTGTGCGATATCTAGAATAATTGTCAGTAGAGGGTTGATCTGGCAAAAAGAGTTTCTCCCAAAACAACTCCCTCTTGCCAGGAAAGAAGTCGCTCACGCGACCACTATGTTACCTGACATGAGAAGTCTGTTCTTGTTAGAGACTTCCGCAATTTCAGTTAATCTGACAAGGGCCACGGCCGCCTGTGCGACAACTTGTGTCACTGTCAGGAAAAAAACTGATCTTGTGTCAGTTCTCAAAGAGGAAACTCTTGGAAAGTCTATCTCCAAATACTGAGAAATTGGAGATCCTGATATCTTGCGCCTGGCTGGCGCTTCGCGCCTGGCTGGCGCTCGCGCCTGGCTGGCGCCTCGCGCCTGGCTGACGCCTCGCGCCTGGTTGGCGCCTATCGCCTGGTTAAAGCCTGGCGCTCGCGCCTGGCTGACGCCTCGCGCCTAGCTGGCGCTCGCGCCTGGTTGGCGCCTATCTCCTGGTTAAAAGCCTGGCTGGAGCCTTTATGGCCTATTACTCGCAACCTTGGTCAGGAAATCTCGATATCAAAATAAGAAGAGGTGCTGTAAGAATCCTATAATTCTCAGTACTTCCATAGTTGGATGTTTCTTCTCAATTTTCCTCTAATACGAGTATATGGAAGGGGAATATTCTTTCCTCGGTTAATTCTTCCGTATCCCCCCCCCCTTTTTTTTTCCTGAACGAGGAAGACCACTCCAGTGCGAGGGACTGAGTAACTTCCCAGCTCTATGCAGGAAAGCATAATTTGCTCTAATGTATATCTATTAACTAATTATTTATAGTTAGAGCCAGGCGTCTGGCTGGCGCTTATGATTCCTTATGGCATGGTTTGAGGAAAAGGAAGCAGTCTACAGGAAGACTGTTCGTCTTCTTCTTGCTAAGAGATCTATGAAGAAGACTTCTCGCAGGTTCTCACAACTCTTTGCAATAAATGTTAGACATACTTAAACAGTTATTATCGTCGATCGAGGTTCTCACGGACTCGCAAATTCTTGTATTGCTTTTATTTAATAACTCGCTCAAACGAGAAATATTTTGGATGGTGCTCTAGGCTTATTGCACCAAGCTGGCGCAATTTGCGCCAGGGTGGCGCAACTCGCGCCAGGCTGGCGCAACTTGCGCCAGGGTGGCGCAACCTGCGCCAGGCCGGCGCAACCCGCGCCAGGCCGGCGCAACCCGCGCCAGGGTGGCGCATTTGCGAGCCAGGCTGGCGCCTCCTACTAATTATCTTTATGTTATGTGCCAGAACATCTGTGTCTTTATGGTACCCGACATCCTTTCATATGTTAATTCCGTTCTTATTATGAAAAACTTTTATATACGTAGTATAATCCATTCAGGGAAACCATTTCCCACTAAAAGAATGTTTCCCATCGACTCATACAACTTCTGCGCAATATCCGATTCTAAATACGGTTGTGTCCTTTTTCGAAAGACTTAACCATACCGTAGTCTTGAAGTGAATCTCTATTACATCTCTCTTCTCACTAAGTATGTATTCTAATAAGCCATGCTTTCGTAAGTATGAGTGCATTAAATAATATCATGTTCTGCTGCATTAGAATCCTTTAATCATGTACCTACGGTAAACAGCATTGAAAGGTTGTAATATCCTTCTTATTGAAAGATTCCTAACAAAAGGCAGACACTATATTATTTATGATAGCTTCAGTATTCCCTCAATCGAGGGCTAAGACCACGATTGTAGGAAGAGATACGGTTAGTTATCCCATTCCGCAGGAGAGAGAGCTGTAACCGACTCTCACGACTGAGAACAAGATGGTACTGCGACTGCGTTGGTTGGTCTTCAAAGCGAAAGCAGTCTGGCCTTCCCTTTCCATAGTTGCCAGTTACTCCATTAAATAAAGGAATCTTATATAAATTATTATCAAACTTCAGGAAGGTTTTTATATAAGCATAATTAAGCTAACGAGACTTCGACATGTCTAGAAACTAAATAGGTGTCGTCTAAACAATTCTTTTAAACCTATTCCTTCCTAGGAAAGTCCTAGAAGGGTACTGGTAATTCATGGAAACCTCTTCTAACATGAAGAAAAATGTTCGATCCTACTCTCAATCCACCCATAAAGATATGCTCCGATCACTTCTCGAAGACACGATGCAATCATATAACTCATACTCTAGCTTAATAGAATCCTCTATAATACTGTTACATTAAGGTAAAACCGTATTAATTTAGGAAATTTTGTAAGGATTTCACTTGACCATTATAGCATAAATTTCGGTATGTGTCTATGCCTTGCCATACCGTAGTCCTAAGGCGATTTGTCCTAAGCATGGTAGGAGCTAGAAGCTTAAAAAGTCATGCATATATGCTTTATCACTCAACGAGATCCATATAATTCATTCGATTGACAAACAATCTAAATCGTTCTCATCATAATAGATTTATATCTAAAAATGCACCGATGGGGAATCTTATGTTGAAATAACAATTTCATACCCCCCATTGGATAGCGCTCTAGTCTAGTTGCGAAAAAAAAAATGTCCTCGAACAATGACTTTATCACAAATGTTATCGAATGATCTCTAATATTAGAAGGCGCTAAATCGTCGCCTGATTCCGAAAGGTGGATCGATTAATGTCATTCTAATTTTGAATAATTCTACCAGAAGGCATTATACGAGGATCTTCGCCAATTTCATTCATTTGAAGTTCTTCTATCCATCGAGGAACCGTACGCATAAAAAGGGAGAGAAACACTGTTTTAGGATGCCTTTCCAATGGCTATCCCTGGCAGTCTGGGACGCTCTACAGAACTGCCGAGGGGACGCCTGAAACGGTGGGGATTCTCTGAAACCTCCTTACGGTTTTCGACATTCCTTCTCCTCTGGGCTTGTGAGCTTGGAAGAGGTCTAGACCTGAGAGCGAGACAGAGCCGATCAGACGCACCCTCCATTGTAATGGGGGAACACTATATTCACTTCTTACGTTCTAAGAGTTCGCATTCGAAACTATATCCAAAGTCTACAATTTGCAAATATGATATTGTAGATTCTGCGGAGTAAGAAGGTGATGAGGATGCAACAACTACTAGTACTGTTACTCTATAATTGCTCGTTAACACAAGAGCTAATAAAGCTTCTAAAGGATAGTTACTTTTCTGACTTCCCCAACTAGGAAGAAAGATATACATTTCCTCAATCAAACTCTAACACTTATTTGTATTAATGAATAAATATAATTAATTCCCTTTCATGAAAGTATACGTAATTCACTTTCGTGAAAGTGGACGAGTGTCTACCGAAAACTTCGGTAGTTACACGTCACTAATCTTCTAAATTTTCGAAGTTAATTTTATCAAAAAAAAATTCTAAAAGTTAACAAAAGCATATGCCGAACCAAAGATCCATTACTTCCCTGCAAAAAGTTAGCCCAGACGATCGATGGCGATGAAACACGAAAATCCATCAGGAGGAACTGCAAACGTTGTTTACATTCCAAGCGACAGAAAAATATGAATTAGAAAACGGGTATGGTTCTATTCCCGCCACCCAGACGGCAGGGGGTAGTAGATCACCTGACCTACCTGCCGCGTGTGCCGCGAAATTCGAATTTCTGTCGGACGACGGAGTAAAAGCTATGTATATATCTGACAGGTAAATTGAATGTATAAAAAATACAATGCGCAACTGGAATACAATACTTACAAGCTCTGGAATAAGACTAGCAGAGGTTAATATCAGGAGAGGGATCTTCCAGGGAGACTCACTGTCCCCACTACTCTTCGTAGTAGCCATGATTCCCATGACAAAAAAGTACTACAGAAGATGGATGCCGGGTACCAACTCAAGAAAAGAGGCAACAGAATCAACCATCTGATGTTCATGGACGACATCAGCTGTAATGGTAAGAGCATCAAGGAAATAGATACCCTAATCCATGACTGTAAGGATTGTACTGGGGACATCAGGATGGAGTTTGGAATAGAAAAATGCGCCTTAGTCAACATACAAAAAGGCAAAGTAACGAGAACTGAAGGGATAAAGCTACCAGAGGGAGCAACATCAAACACATAGATGAGACAGGATACAATACCTGGGAATAATGGAAGGAGGGGATATAAAACACCAAGAGATGAAGGACACGATCAGGAACGAATATATGCAGAGGACTCAAGGCGATACTCAAGTCAAAACTCAACGAAGGAAATATGATAAAAGCCATCAAACACAGTGGGCAGTGCCAGTAATCAGATACAGCGCAGGAATAGTCGAATGGATGAAGGCAGAACTCCGCAGCATAGATCAGAAAACCAGGCAAACATATGACAATACACAAAGCACTACAACCAAGAGCAAAATACGGACAGACTATACATAACACGAAAGGAAGGAGGGAGAGGACTACTAAGTATAGAGGACTGCGCCAATATCGAGAACAGAGCACTGGGGCAATATCTGAAAAACCAGTGAAGACGAGCGGCTAAAGAGTGCATGGGAAGAAGGACTAATAACAAAGTAGACGAAGACCCACAAAATACAGCAGGAGAATGACAGACAGAACAGAGGACTGGCACAACAACCAAATGTACGGACAATACATGAGACAGACTAAAGAACTAGCCAGCGATGACACATGGCAGTGGCTACAGAGGGGAGAGCTAAAGAAGGAAACTGAAGGAATGATAACAGCAGCACAAGATCAGGCCCTAGGAACCAGATATGTTTCAAGAACGATAGACGGAAATAACATCTCCCCCATATGTAGGAAGTGCAATACGAAAAATGAAACCATAAACCACATAGCAAGCGAATGCCCGGCACTTGCACAGAACCAGTACAAAAAGAGGCATGATTCAGTGGCAAAAGCCTCCACTGGAGCCTGTGCAAGAAACATCAGCTACTTTGCAGTAATAAGTGCAACCTGAGGGAGTGATAGAAAACGATCAGGCAAAGATCCTCTGGACTATGGTATCAGAACAGATAGGGTGATACATGCAAACAGACCAGACGTGACGTTGATTGACAAAGTCAAGAAGAAAAGTATCACTCATTGATGTCGCAATACCATGGGACACCAGAGTTGAAGAGAAAGAGAGGGAAAAAATGGATAAGTATCAAGATCTGAAAATAGAAATAAGAAGGATATGGGATATGCCAGTGGAAATCGTACCATAATCATAGGAGCACTAGGCACGATCCCAAGATCGCTGAAAAGGAATCTACTAAGGCCTGAAGTACTCCAGGACTCATCAGAAGAGTGTGATCCTAGGAAACGGTCACACATAGTAAGAAAAGTGATAGACTCCTAGGAGGGCAGGATGCAACCCGGAGCCCCACCCATAAATACCACCCAGTCGAATTGGAGGACTGTGATAGAGCAAAAAAAAAAAATAATAATAATAATAATAATAATAATAATAATAATAATGATAATAATAATATGTTTTATTAAAAGTGATTGGTGCCTCAGCTGCATTAATTTTATACAGGTTCTTCTCTATTTTCCAATTATTGCTTTCTCATCGTTGCTTTGGAAACTGGTGAGCAACGCACCGAAGGTTGACATATCTCAATTAGGTAATATCAAACGATTTGATTTTTATTGGTAAAAAATTCCAGTGGGGGTAGTCAAATTTTCGGATATATCCCGTAGAGTTTATTGCACATAGAATTGATGTTAAATTCTATTTCTTTTCTATTCTTTTCGTGGCGCCGCCGCGACATTTTGTCTGAATAAACCTCAGACATCCTCTTGGGCAGAGGTGGGTGTAAGACTGAAGTGAGAGGGTGAGTCCGACTGCTTATATTGTGGCGGTGCAGCGGGGGGCTTCATGCCGCTGCCTTTTCATTGGCTAGTGAATGGGGAGCTGCTTTTTCATTGGCTGCCTGCTGCGGGCTGAAGCCAGCTCCCGTGCGCATGCTCAACAGGCGTGCCAATCTTCTCAGCTGCATATCATCATGCGGGCTTCATTTTGATTGGTTAAAGGCTGCGTGACGTCACTGCTGGTATTATTCATGGTATTAATGTTGTCTTCGGTGTTATTTTCCTCTTGAATTGGGGCGTTTTCAAGCGGCGATATGGTGAAGTTTGCTGTTACTGGAGTGTTCCTTCGCATGCAGGTCAGGAGCAAAAAGGCCTTCTGTGTCGTATTCATGGAGGGCTTTTGCTCCTGGATGAGTAACACCTCCAGGAGGCGCAGAACGGCTGAGGGTCAGGTGCTCATCCCTATTATCCTTGGTTGTTACCGGATAATTAAAACAGAGGCAGTCCGGGAGATTGGTGTCCTCGGTGGCGTGAGGGCGTGATTCTTGATAGCCCCTTCTTGGGCGTGACAGGGGAATTCTCTTCGCAAGACGCATGGTAATCATTCAATGTACTTCCCACGACATCCTCGGGCGGGGGATATGTATTGGTATATAAACTACGTTCGTCTGCTTGAGGGGGTCTCCTGATGGTGGTGAGGGGTTATTTTCATGATTAGGTCTCTAGTTTTCGGTTTTTGTAGTCATATTAAAAGGTCCAACTTCTTGCCTTCTTCAATGGGAGGATGTTCTGCTTAATGATCTTCTTCATCGCCTTCTCCTCCTCACCGCCCACCGAGACACAATCTCCCGCGACTGTATTATCCGTAGCACCAGGATAATAGGGAGAGCACCCGACCCTCGCCATCAGCGTCCTGGAGGTGTTACTCATCCAGAAGCAAAAGCCCTCCATGAATACGACACAGGGGAGGCCTTTTTGCTCCCGACCTGCATGCGAAGGAACACTCCATAACAGCAAACTTCACCATATCGCCGCTTGAAAACGCCCCAATTCAAGAGGAAAATAACACCGAAGACAACATTAATACCATGAATAATAACCAGCAGTGACGTCACGCAGCCTTTAACCAATCAAATGAAGCCTGCGTGATGATATGCTGCTGAGAGATCGGCGCGCCTGCTGAGCATGCGCTCGGGAGCTGGCTTCAGCCTGCAGCCAGGCACCCAATGAAAAAGCAGCTCCCCATTCACTAGCCAATGAAAAAGGCAGTGGCACGAACCCCCCGCTGCACCGCCCACAATATAAGCAGTCGGACTCACCCTCTCACTTCTGTCCTACCCCCACCCCACCTCCACCCAGAGGAAGTCTGAGGTTTATTCAGACAAAACGTCGCGGTGGGCCCCATGAAAAGAATAGAAAAGAAATAGAATTTAACACAATTTATCTGCAATAAACTCTACGGGAGGGATATACCCGAAAATTTGACTACCCCCACTGGAATTTTTTTACCAATAAAAAATCCAATCGTTTGACTATTACCTAATTGAGATATGTCAACCTTCGGTGTGTTGCTCACCAGTTTAAGCAACAATGAGAAAGCAATACATAATTGGAAAATAGAGAAGAACCTGTATAAAATTAATGTAGCTGAGGCAGCAATCACTTTTAATAAAACATGTTTAAAAGAAGGGTTTACTTCCATTATACAATAACAATAATAATAATAATAATAATAATAATAATAATAATAAATAATAATAATAATAATAATAATAATACCACACACATGGCTAATAGAATGCCTGAAAATATATGGGGCAGAAGAAAACACCATCAGCTTCCTTCCCAAAAATACAATGCGCCACTGGAATACAATACTTACAAGCTCTGGAATAAGACTAGCAGAGGTTAATATCAGGAGAGGGATCTTCCAGGACGACACTGTCCCCACTACTCTTCGTAGTAGCCATGATTCCCATGACAAAGTACTACAGAAATGGAGTGGATGCCGAGTACCAACTCAAGAAAAGAGGCAACAGAATTAACCATCTGATGTTCATGACGACATCAAGCTGTATGGTAAGAGCATCAAGGAAATAGATACCCTAATCCAGACTGTAAGGATTGTATCTGGGGACATCAGGATGGAGTTTGAAATAGAAAAATGCGACTTAGTCAACATACAAAAAGGCAAAGTAACGAGAACTGAAGGGATAAAGCTACCAGATGGGAGCAACATCAAACACTTAGATGAGACGGGATGCAAATACCTGGGAATAATGGAAGGAGGGGATATAAAACACCAAGAGATGAAGGACACAATCAGGAAAGAAATATATGCAGAGGACTCAAGGCGATACTCAAGTCAAAACTCAACGAAGGAAATATGATAAAAGCATACATGGGCAGTGCCAGTAATCAGATACAGCGCAGGAATAGTCGAATGGACGAAGGCAGAACTCCGCAGCATAGATCAGAAAACAGGAAACATATGACAATACACAAAGCACTACACCCAAGAGCAAATACGGACAGGACTATACATAACACAAAAGGAAGGAGGGAGAGGTCTACTAAGTATAGAGGCCTGCGTCAACATCGAGAACAGAGCACTGGGGCAATATCTGAAAACCAGTGAAGACGAGTGGCTAAGGAGTGGATGGGAAGAAGGAGTAATAAAAGTAGACAACGACCAAGAAATATACAGAGCAGGAGAATGACAAACAGAACAGAGGACTGGCACACCAAACCAATGTTTGGACAATATATGAGACAGACTAAAGAACTAGCCAGCGATGACACATGGCAATGGCTACAGAGGGGAGAGCTAAAGAAGGAAACTGAAGGAATGATAAACAGCGGCACATCAGGCCTAAGAACCAGTATGTTCAACGAACGATAGACGGAAATAACATCTCTCCCATATGTAGGAAGTGCAATACGAAAAATGAAACCATAAACCACATAGCAAGCGAATGCCCGGCACTTGCACAGAACCAGTACAAAAAGAGGCATGATTCAGTGGCAAAAGCCCTCCACTGGAGCCTGCGCAAGAAACATCAGCTACCTTGCAGTAATAAGAGGTACGAGCACCAAACCTGAAGGAGTGATAGAAAACGATCAGGCAAAGATCCTCTGGGACTATGGTATCAGAACAGATAGGGTGATACGTGCAAATAGACCAGACGTGACATTGATTGACAAAGTCAAAGAAAAGTATCACTCATTGATGTCGCAATACCATGGACACCAGAGTTGAAGAGAAAGAGAGGGAAAAAATGGAAATGTATTAAGATCTGAAAATAGAAATAAGGATATGGGATATGCCAGTGGGAAATTGTACCCATAATCATAGGAGCACTAGGCACAATCCCAAGAACCCTGAAAAGGAATCTAGAAAAACTAGAGGCTGAAGTAGCTCCAGGACTCATGCAGAAGGAGTGTGATCGTAAGAAACGGCGCACATAGTAAGAAAAGTGATGGACTCCTAAGGAGGCAGGATGCAACCCAGGGACCCCACACTATAAATACCACCCAGTCGAATTGTAGGACTGTGATAGAGCAAAAAAAATAAATAAATAAATAATAATAATAATAATAATAATAATAATAATAACAATAATAATTGAAAAAGAAACCCACAAAATCACTGTGTAACATGCTTACTTCTAAGTATATTACATTTAATTTTACTACCCATGCTCGAGTACTGTGGACCTTGACCCAGGCTGACAACCTACACATCTCTTGAAAATGGGCCACAGATAGGGCCTGAAAGTACTTGAGTGTGGAGTAAAATTAAATGTAATTACTTAGAAGTGAACACGTTACACAGTGATTTTGTGGGTTTCTTTTCAATCTTCAGATGAAAACTGAAAGAAATATTTTTTTGGGTTCAATAACAATAATAATAATAATAACACCAGCAAGAAACTCCAGCTACCTTGCAGTAATAAGTGGACGAGACCAACCTGAAGGTGTGATAGAAAACGATCAGGCAAAAATCCTCTGGGGACTATGTATCAGAACAGATAGGGTGATACGTGCAAATACATCAGATGTGATGTTGATTGACAAAATCAAGAAGACAAAACAAAGTATCGCTCATGATGTTGCAATACCATTGGGACACCAGAGTTGAAGAGAAAGAAAGGGAAAAAATGGATAAGTATCAAGACCTGAAAATAGAAATAAGAATATGGGATATGCCAAAGGAAACTGTACCCATAATCATAGGAACACTAGGCACGATCCCAAGATCCTTGAAAAGGAATCTGGAAAAACTAGAGGCTGAAGTAGCTCCAGGACTCATGCAAAAGAGTGTGATCCTAGAAATGGCACACATAGTAACAAAAAGTGATGGACTCCTAAGGAGGCAGGATGCAACCCAGAACCCCAACACTATATATACCACAGTCAAATTGGAGACTGTGATAAACCCAACCCCCCACCAAAAAAAAAAAAAATTAATAATAATAATAATAATAATAATGGAGAAACAAATCCACAGTTATGTAATGTACATACATTTAAATTTAAAACTTTAAGGATAGCTATCCTTGAAGTTTTATATTTAAATATATGTACATTTACATAACTGGATTTTGTTTCTCAATTTGAAGACTCGTACTACTATGAGGATTTTTTAATAATAATAATAACAACATCAAGCTGTATGGTAAGCGCATCAAGGAAATAGATATCCTAATCCAGATGACACACGATAAAAATCCCTGGGAATAATTGGAGAGGATATAAAACACCAAGAGATGGACATCATCAGGAAAGAATATGCAGACTTAAGGCAATACTAAAAAACAAAACTCAATTCCGGAAACCATAATGAGAGCCATAACACATGGGCAGTACCAGTAATCTTATACAGCGCTGAACTCCACAGCATAAACAAGAAAACTAGGAAACACTTGACAAGACACAAAACACTACAATCAACATTGAGAGCAGCACCTGCTCACCACATACTATACTTCCTTGGTGATTGTGTTTGTGGAGAAACACACAGCTTCTTTGAAATATTAGATCCCCTTCCAAAAAAAATAATAATCACTCAAAAACTGGCAACAGACTGAGAATCTTCTGAGACATAATGGGACAAAATAGATACAATAATATTGGTACCTGGATATAAAATATATCACATAACTAATTACAAAATCATCTACAAAAAAAGGCATTTAGAATATTACCTAAATTTCATCTCCGCCCTGTTTATTTCTACCCACCACTCATCCAACTCCATGAACACTTGAGCATATATCATCCTTTCTCCAATTATACTCACAGATGAGGTTGTTTAGAGGACATTAATGAAGGTTCTTTGTAAGCAGCCATTAGTCTTCTTCCTAAAATTTCTTGTTGATGTAATTTCTTCATGGCATATTCACAGTCTTCCTGTCTCTTGAAGCTTCAAGTACAAAAAATGAATGAGTTTAAAACCTTCTTATACACAAAATGGATATAAAGAAAAATACAAAAATCCAATTTGACTTTTATTTCCTTCATGCAAATCTCTTGCTTCGTTCATGCTACATTGTTTGGAATGCAGCTGTTGTTAGCCACAAAATAATAGCCCTAGAGGGCACAATTTTCATAGCTTCTTCTTTAAGCAACGGAAAAATGAAAACCCATCTGGAGGGTCTGGGAGGCTTCTAGTTAAGGTATTCAAAAAACCAATTTAAGTTTTTGTTTGAGTCCCTACAATGTATAAAATTCCCATTTTACTTAAGCCAACTGGCTGTTTTGAGTGGGAGGCAACAGTGCCTTACTGTTCTTATTCTTTAATTTGACCTTATTTATTCTTCAACTTGACCTTTGCATGTGTAAGAGTTGGGATATGTGACAATCGAGATAGAATGAATCTGTGTTGGTTAAAGCAAGCAAGTGCTGTCACATGGGAATGGATGGCTATACAATTAATGAATAATTGATAGAGCTACAGACAAAAGGACAGTTATAGTATTTCTAAAATGACCAGACCTCTCTAGCGGGGCTGTTTGGGTTATCCCATGTGTTTAATCTCCGCATATCCGCCAAATTTATAACAACAGCAAAGATAAAACCATTTCTCCCATTACAGATATCAAATATCTTTTCCGTTACACAGAATTCTAAATCAATTACATATGTTCACAATTGATAAGTTTTTTTGTGTGCAGTAACAAGAAACGGCATCTCATTTTGGTGCTGTTGCCAATATTTCAAACAGCTCCATGTTTGTTTAAATCTACAGATAAGCAGCTTAGATTCTCTCCAGGGGGCACTTTCGGTGGTCAGAGTATATGTCTGGGGCATTGTCATTTCCTTCCGGCTGGAAAAACTTCGAGATATCATAACTCGAAACTTCATACCTCAAGGACTACTCTTGTATACATTTACTATCACATAGAGTGTATCCCTTTTACTCTCACTCTTCTCCAAAAACTGGTCCATAAAATTTGATTCACTCATCTTTTTCTTAAACTACATGTTTATACTCTCTATCAATTACATCATTAGCATATACTTTCCTTGTGAACTCAGAAATACTTTGTCCTAATAATTTTTATTTTACCTGCAATGGTTTGAAATTGTTACTTTCAAAATGATTTTACTCTAACAAGTTCCTTTGGTAAATTATTTAACACTGAGATGCTAACTGAAGGTTGTAGATAGTCTTGACTTACCTAGCAAGTACAGCCATATCTCTGCCATGTCTTGGAATGTGTTGCACACTTTCAGCACCAAAATATTTTAAAAGATCTTCTTTAATCCTCATTTGATAGTCTTTCTTCAAATGACCACCCATTTACCGAAGAAGTTAAGGCATCTCATGACATATCAATGTTTGTTGCTCCTCAGCTTTCCTGCAATTATACTTTTTATAACCAGACTGACCCCTCATCACATTGATTTGAAAGTATTGGCAGCAATGCAATTTAAAAAAAAAAAGTATTTCACATCAATCTCTGTGCCACAATCAAAATGCCTGTAAAAAGATTCTTCCTTCAAAAAGTAAAGGCAAGAATATAATGAGCAAGTGAATGTGAAACTCTAAACAATTTGTTTCATGGATAAAATCCACCTTCTTATATGTTTAAATACAGTAATACAGTACCAAATTAAGCTAGACAAAGTGTTCAATAGGAGATGAAATGAGTTAGAGCAGCAGCTACATGATTACCATCTAATTACGATTGGAAAAAACTCTTATCGCAAAAGTATATATATTCTAAGGGATCCACAATAATCAAAAAATGTTACTAGTCATGTGGTTAATTTTTAAAATTTTCTTAAATTTCTTTAACAAAAAGCTTTTTGAACTCTTCTCTGGATTCATCTTCAGTCCAAATGAACAAATTAGATACACCAGGTACTGAGGTAAATTTAAAAACACAAACAAGAGTCGTGAAGAGTATTGACACCAGTCGTTAGCTTGTTTATGGACCAGGTGATGAAGAAAGAGGGCAGTTAACCCTTAAACGGCGAGCCTCAATTTACAAAAGTGTCTGTCGTATGCCGGCAGCATTCGGGAGTTTAGCGCCGAAGCGGGAAAAGTTTTTTCTTTTTTAATCACATCATGCTTAGTTTTAAGATTAAGAGTTCATTTGTGGATCCTTTTTTGTCATTGCCTGAAGTTTAGTAGCAACCATCAGAAATGAAAAAAAATATCATTATCATATATAAAAAATGATATTGTAATGATACAATTAAGTTTGTTCATACTTACCTGGCAGATATATATATAGCTGTATTTTTCCGAATCCGACAGAAAATTTAAACACTTACGACACACGCAGTGGGAGTCAGGTGGTTAGTACCCATTCCCGCGCTGGGAGTCGGGTATCAGGAATCATTACCATTTTCTATTCATAATTTTTTATTCCACCACTGTCTCCTGAAGGGAGGTGGGTGGGTACTTAGGATTATATATCTGCCAGGTAAGTATGAACAAACTTAATTGTATCATTACAATATCATTTTGTCATGAAACTTACCTGTCAGATATATATATAGCTGAATCCCACCTTTGGTGGTGGGAGTAGACAGAATAGAAGATTTTAGGAAACATATATATGCAGATAATTGATATCTTGATTCCTTACCTGTTTAGCATAGCTGACTTCGTGGTTACTGCCGCGTAAGTCTGCTTGTGCTACTAGAGTTTGCCAGCGGAGGTAGAGACCTTATATAGCTGGTGCACTCCAGATGATCTGTCAAAACAGGGGCGAGACCACGACGTGACTAGACCATTGACCATACAAATGAGGGCAACGAAGTAAAAACCAAACCACCTGGCGTAGCCTACCAAAAGTATCCCACATAGACTAAGCTAATGGAAGGGAGATCCGCCGCAGGCGGTCAACCCCACAACCATAACAC
The DNA here is from genome assembly GCF_015104395.2 of Macrobrachium nipponense. NCBI lineage: Eukaryota > Metazoa > Arthropoda > Malacostraca > Decapoda > Palaemonidae > Macrobrachium > Macrobrachium nipponense. The sequence goes on along the minus strand of NC_061109.1, from coordinate 108,964,578 downwards.
AAGTTAAAAACTCCCCTAAACCATTAAAGGATAGGATGAGCGCTACCTCCTGCCCCCAAACAGTGTCTGAAGCGACGTATGGTCCGAGCGAGTAACAATTTTCGTATGTTGCTTTCCACCTCCCGCAGGTAGTGTGAAGCGAACACCGAATTGCTTCGCCAATAAGTGGCGCCCAAAAATGTCTTTGATTGCCATTTTTTGTGAAAAGCCACCGAAGTAGCAATAGCCCTCAACTCGTGGGCTTCTTTCACTTTCAGAAGGGCTCCAATGTCACTTTCACTACACTTTTCATGGGCTTCCTTAACCGTACTCCTTAAGAAGAACGCCAGTGCATTCTTCGACATCGGAAGATCTGGTTTTTTCACAGAGCACCACAAGTATCTCCGAAGAACCTCTGCATGCTCTGGTTCTCTGGCAAATAACACTTGAGAGCCCTGACCAGGACACAGGACTCTCTCAGCTTCAGGTCCCACTAGCTCCGACACCCCTTGATCTCGAACGTTCTCGGCCAAGGGTTGGAAGGGTTCTCGTTCTTTGCTAAGAACGTAGGACTTAAGGAACAAACTGCACTATGATCCTTGAACCCAATATGCTTGCTTATGACTTGAATTTCGCTAACCCTCTTCGCCGTCGCCAGAGCGGTTTAGGAAAATGGTCTTCTTAGTAAGATTCTAAGCGAGGCTAAATGGAGCGGTTCAAATTGACTCGACATGAGAAAACTTCAGTACCACGTCTAAGTTCCACGATGGTACTTTAGGTTGGAGAACTTTCACAGTCTCAAATGATCTAATGAGATCATGAATGTCTCTATCATTCGCTAAGTCGAGTCCTCTATGTCTGAAGACCACAGAAAGCACGCTTCTGTAGCCTTTAATTGTGGGAACGGCTAGTTTCGCTTCTTTCCTAAGGTGAAGAAGGAAATCTGCTATTTGGCTCACAGAGGTTGAGGTGGAGGAAATGCCCTTCCTTCTGCACCAACTTCTAAAGACAGCCCACTTTGATGGTAAACTGCGATTGAGGAGGGCCTCCTTGCGGTGGCAATCGCCGTTGCCACAGGTCTTGAAAAACCCCTCGCTCTGGCCAACTTCTTGATAGTCTGAACGCAGTCAGACTCAGAGCGGGGAGGTTTTTGTGGTACCTCTCGAAGTGGGGCTGTCTGAGTAGATCTTTCCTTAGGGGCAGAGTCCTCGGAAAGTCTACTAGGGAAGGACATCACCTCCGTGAACCAGTCGGCCGCTGGCAGAAGGGGGCGATGAGGGTCATTCTCGCTCTTCTGATGCAGCGAACTTCCTCATTACTTCCCCGAGGATTTTGAATGGGGGAAAAGCGTAAATGTCTAGTCCCGACCAATTCCACAGTAGGGCGTTCTACTGCCACTGCTCCCGGGTCCAGAACTGGGGAGCAATACAGCGGAAGTCTCTTCGTTCGGGAAGTTGCGAAAACGTCCACATGAGGACGTACAGCTTCCATAGCGCCTGGCATACTTCCTGATGAAGGGTCCATTCCGTCGGCAGAAGCTGTCCTTGCGACTGAGAAGGTCCGCTCGCACATTTTTCCACGCCTGACACAAACCTTGTCAGAATCGTGACGTTTTGCGACTTCGCCCAAATCAGGATATTCCTCGCGATGACGAACAGAGAATGGAGAGTGAGTTCCCCCCTGTTTCCTGAGGTATGCCAAGGCTGTGGTGTTGTCCGAGTTTATCTGAACCACTTTGCTGGAGACTTCCTCCTCGAAGAACCTTAGAGCGAGGTAAACCGCTGAGAGTTCTTTTAGGTTTGATGTGCCAGGACACCTGTTCCCCTCTCCAGGTGCCTGACACTTCTCTCCCTCCCAGTGTTGCTCCCCAAACCCGTGGAGGACCGCGTCGGAGAACAACACTAGGTCGGGGTTCCGAAGCTTGAGCGAAAGTCCTTCCGCAAGCTTCTTTGGATCCAACCACCATTTGAGGTGCTTTTTCAGCTTCTTCCGTCAAAAACAAGACCTCTTCTAGATCCTGTTTGCGTGACCAATTGCTTGAGAGGAAGAACTGAAGTGTCGGAGGTGCAACCTTCCCAGAGAAACAAACTTCTCCAGTGAGGAAATGGTCCAGCAGACTCATCCATTCCCTCACCGAGCATGTTTCCTTCCCTAGAAAGGCCGACACTTTGTCCAGGCATTGAAGTTGTCGCCCCTGGGACGGAAAAAGCCCGAAAAGCCACTGAGTCCATCTGAATCCCCAGATAGACTAAAGATTGAGAAGGAGTCAGATGCGACTTCTCGAGATTCACCAGAAGTCCCAGGGACTTCGCTAACGACAGAGTCGTGTGAAGGTCCTTGCCAGACACCTGTCCTTGCGATGAGGCTCGAATAAGCCAGTCGTCTAGGTAGAGAGAGATCCTTATTTCCGCAAGATGGAGGCACCTCGCAACGTTCTTCATAAGAACGGTGAACACCATCGGCGCCGTGCTGAGACCGAAGCAGAGTGCCCTGAATTGGAAAATCTTCCCTTTCAGGACAAACCGCAGGTATTTCCTTGCCTTGATCGGGGATGGATGGGGACGTGAAAGTATGCGTCCTGAAGGTCTAACGAGACCATCCAATCCCCCGTCTTAAAGCTGCAAGCACGGATTGAGGTGTCTCCATCTTGAAACTTCTGCTTGGTAACGAAGCGATTTAGACTGCTGACATCCAGAACGGGGCGCCACCCCCCTGACTGCTTCGGCACTAGGAACAGACGGTTGTAAAAACCCCGGAGAACTCCGGTCGAAGACCTGTTCCACTGCCTGCTTCTCGATCATTTGATCTAGTAGATCGTGAAGCACTTTCTGCTTTTCTCCCTGATACGACGGAGACAAATCCTTTGGTGTCGAAGACAGCGGGGGTAACATCAGGAAAGGAATTCTGTACCCCTTCTTGACGATGTCCAGAGACCAAGCGTCGGCACCTCTCTCTTCCCAAGCTTTCGCGAAATGTAGAAGCCTGGCTCCTACCGGTCCGTCTGAAGGACTTCCCTCTCACTTCTTGCTCTTGGAAGGAGCGGGAGTCTTGCCTCTGAAAGAGCCTCTTCCTCGAGGGGCTGGCTTCGAGGAAGAAGCGGATCGAAAGGGCTTCGACTTCTTCAAAGCAGAGGACCCAGAAGACGAAGAAGTAGCAGGCTTCCTAGAAAGACTGTGCCAGAAGGTCTTGAGTTGCTTTCTCCTGGAGACTAGCAGCTATGTCCTTTACCATAGACTGGGGGAAGAGATGTTCTGAGAAAGGAGCGAAAAGAAGATCCGCTTTTTGCGCTGGTGAGACCGACTTTGCAGTAAATTGCAAAAAAGTGCTCTTTTCTTAAGCAGTCCCGTGCTGAAATGAGCAGCCAATTCCTCAGAACCATCCCTGACGGCCTTGTCCATGCAAGACAATACACTGGACAGCTCCCCCAGACTGATGGAATCAGAACTCCTGGACCTGGCATCCAATACTCCCAGGCACCAGTCAAGAAAATTAAAGACCTCCAGTGTCCTGAAGAGGCCTTAGGTGAAAGTCTAACTCGCTATGCGTCCACGAGACCTTCGAGAAGACAAAAAAGATCTTCTGGTGGCGTCTACAATGCTACCAAAGTCTCCTTGAGCTGAGGCTGGAAGCTGACTCCGACGTTTTCTCCCGTCTCATACCACATACCAGCTTTGCCACCGAGTCTTGAAGGTGGTAAAGCGAAAGAGGTCTTGCCCGAAGCTTTCCTCTTTTCCATCCAATCATGGACCTTTCTAAAAGCTTGCTTCGTAGAAAGCGACTTCTTCATTCTCACAAAGCCCGAGATCTTAGCAGCTTGGAAGACGAAAAACTGAGAGGGAGGAGTACGTGGAGCTTCAGGTTGGAAGGTGTCAGCAAAGACTGACTGAAGTAAACGAGTCAAAACCTTGTAGTCCGTCGAAACTGGAGCCAAACTGCTGTTCTTCGTCCACTTCGACGAAAGCGTCACTAACTTCCTCTTCAGACACTGGAGAAGTCGGAGGAAGTAAAGAAGAGTCCCGAGCTTTCTCAAAAGAGAAAGAACGGCGAACAGGAAGAGTTTCCGCCTCCGCTTGTGCTTGCGGAAGTGAAAAAACTGACGTCCGTAGGCGCGCGTGTTTGGCGTCCGAAGCCAATCTACTCGGCGCCGACAGAAGCGCGATCAAACGCCGCAGGTGTACACCTGGCGTCCACTTGTGCGCGCTGAGCGTCCACTGGTGCGCGCCGAGCGTCCACTGATGCGCGCCGAGCGTCCACTGGTGCACGCCGAGCGTCCACTAAAACTCGCTGAGCGTCCACTGGCGCTCGCGAAACTTGCACCGAGTCACGTTCGGCGTCCACTAAAGCGCGTTTGACTTTCACAGAAGCCGCGCTCGGCATCTAAAGAAACTCGCTTCTTATCCACAAGTTTCGTAGCAGCGGAAACAACCGCTTCACGAGAGCGAGAAACGAATTTCTCGCCTCCTCTAGAAAGTTGCTGGGGAGCAGAACGAACTCTAGAGGGAGACTCAAACGGAGGAGAGAGACGAGCGAGAGAGGGAGAGGGAGAACGCCTCGACCTCTTCACAGGAAGATTGTCATCCTTCTTACGGCGACGTGGAACAGTCTCTCTCGAAGGAAAAACATCTCGAAGTTGCTGCTGAAGAGACTGGAGAATCTTGCTTGTAGGTGAAGCCTCCTTTTTCTGGGGAGGGGCTGATCCTGTGAGCAGGAGAGTGGCGAGGGGACGCCTTCTTGCTACTCCCAGGAAACGCCGCTTTCACACTCACTTAGAGCGACTGCGGCGCTCGAAAGAAACATCTAGGGAAGACTCCGCCTCCGAATAATCCTTACGCTTCTTCTGCGGAGGAAAAGCAGCAAACGCACTATCGGGCGACGAGCAAAGTTCCGGAGAACAACTTGGACGTGAAGCGTCCCGCACGCGAGCCGTCTTTTCAGCGGACGTGATGCGGTATGAGAGCTCCACCCTTGCGCGGGGAGGAAGCTTCAGAAGAAGAAAAGCACTACTTGAGAAGACGCACGCGCACGCTCCTTGGCAGTCTGGGTATGTTCGTCAGAAGCTGCCGAAGGCACGCCAGATCGGTGGGGGTTCCTCGTAACCCTCCTTCGACTTTCGACATGCTCTCTCCCCGTAATCTGGGAAGTCAAGCAGAGGTCCAGGTCTAGAGGCGGAATGAGGCCGATCTGACGCACCCTCCACTACACAAGGGGCACTTTCACTGCACTTCTCTTCACTTTTGCTCTCCAGAGCTAACACTTTTGATTCTAAGTTACGAATCGACTCAAGAATTAGCGATAATGTATTACCTTCTACCGGACACTGTCTCAGGGCCGGAGGCAACACTACAGGGGTAGGAGCATAATCTACAGAAAAGGAGGGTTAGCAGGAGAATAATTTAAATCTTGCCTACCTGAAACACTCCTGGAGGAAGACCTCCTTAACCTATCTCGCTCAAGTTTCTTAAGATAGGTTTCATACGCCTTCCATTCCGACTCTGTTAGTCTTTCACACTCCTTACAACGACTTTCAAACGTACATTCATTCCCCCTGCAAACTTTACAAACAGAATGTGGGTCTACTGAAGCTTTCAGTAGCCTACCTCTACATTCAGACATGGAACAAAATCTAGCGCTAGCAGAACTAGACCCTGACATCTTGATCAAAGAAAAATCAATACCAATTCAAATCAAACCAAAAGTCACCAGTGTGCCAAGCCACCGATCCAATTCAGATACCAAAGAAAAAACCAAAAGGGATACTCAAGTAGCTAGTAAGTTTCCAAAATCTGGACGGAGGTGCTGCAAACAGGTGTTTCCAGCACCGGCGACAGAAAAATTATGAATAGAAAATGGGAATGATTCCTGATACCCGCCTCCCAGCGGCGGGAATGGGTACTAACCACCTGACTCCCACTGCGTGTGTCGTAAGTGTTTAAATTTCTGTCGGATTCGGAAAAATACAGCTATATATATATATATATCTGACAGGTAAGTTTCATGAACAAATTGAAATATATGACAGTGAAAAAAAAAAATTATATATACAGGCAGTCCCGGGTTACGACGTTCCGAGGTAAAGGCGCTTCTCAATTATATTCATCAGACATTATTTCCAGGTTACAACGAATGTTCCAGGGTTACGATGCCTACAACGTTCATCTGGCAGATGAAATATGACACCAAAAATGCAAAATAATCAATATTAGAAGGTTTATATGATGAAAAATGCAATAACAATGCAGTTTACATAGATTTCAATGCACCCAAAACATTAAAAGTAAGGTTTTCTTACGATTTTTTATGATGTTCCGGCTTACGACGATTTTCGACTTACGACGCGTCTCAAGAACGGAACCCGTCGTAACCGGGGTACTGGCTGTAATTGTATACAAATCGCGCTGTGACCAAAATGGTTAAAGCTAATGAGTTACTTTTTTTCATTGTACTGTACATAAATTGCAATGATTTTGGTATATAACAAATTGTAAAATGATCAAAGCAACACAGAGAAAATAATAAACACAAAATGATGCATGAATTCGTAACGCTCAGACGTAAAAAGTTTTTTTCTAAAATTCACCATAAATCAAAATATTGTGCTGAGACTTCCTATTTTTGTTTGCAAAATGAAGGTAATTGATTGAATATTACTAGACTGTAAGTGTTTTAGCTTACAATTGCAGTTTTTGACAATTTTGGTCGAGTTAGTTGACCAAAGGTTGAATGGCACAACGCTACTATGGGTATGTGCACAGCAGGAGACTAAGCATCGGGAGGGAGAGAACGAAAAACCTTCCTATGAAGGAAGAGTAGAAACCCTCTGATGCTCTCTCTTGCTATAAAATTACTTCCACTGCTCTTTGGGCCAAGCATGGCATTCCGTGCAAAGATTTGTTATTGTATAACATTATTGAGCGGCACCTACTACATGTGATGTGGAGGTCGGTTTGCAGCCGAAGCCAAAAAATGAGAAAGGAAAACCTGGAGTTCCGGGGCACACATATTGACGAGGCCGAGAAAGAGCAGAGCCATAATAACAGCCACACACACACACACACTAAACACAATCGAAATGGGCAATGAACCAGGTAAAGGATGAGAGAGGTCAACCACAACTCTCGCCCAAGCAGTTAAGAAAAAGACTGACGCAGTGGTGTAGGTGCGTGGTCTATGACCACTCTTCACCTAATATATGCATGTATTGCCAGATCTCACAAGATTCCTTGCTTTCATCTGCGTTTTAAACCGATCCAGCTAGGCGCTAGAAATTATCGTATTCTTAAGACCGAAGGTTTGTTCGGCAATGAACAAATAAAAAATTGGCATTTGCAATTCAACAAACATGAATTTTTCAAGAATCATAACCAAAACAATTTTCGAGAAAAAACATGCACTACAGCTCTTGTGAGGGAGGGCTAACAAATCACAAATTAAAGAATATATAATTTCTAAACTCATTTTGCCCTCTCAACAATTTAAAACAGGAAATAAAAACTAAGCAGGAAATATAATTTTATTCCGATGAGCACAGAACTACACTTTTATACAGTAGCTTGTTAATGTGTCATAGTTTAATATGGTACACAATATTTCAATAAACATCAGTGTTTTATAACTGAAAACTCAAACAATATGACTAGTAACAACTGCTTAAAATGCATATGCAACTTTCATATCCCGTACATAAATCAAGCTATAAATTGCAAACTTCAAGTACTACTATAGTAACTTAGGAAAATCATGGAACTTCATATTAATCTCATGTAACACTGATGGTACACAGCAAAAATCAAGATATCTGACAACCCAATTTGTATGTAAATGCTGTAATATGCTTATATCACTGAGAAAATGAGTAGTTTGTTAATATAGTTTACAACACCATGCATCAGTCATACTAGAGAGTATGTATATCATCTGATTTCTCTAATGTTTCTGGGGGCAAAAGAGAATTGTTGGCGATAATTGTTTTTATTGAAACTACACCAACGTGCAGGACGTTTATTTTCAGTCTTAACCAACAAGATTGTTGATTGTTAAATACAGATTGCACAACATGCAGATAACAAAAGCCTTGTTGATGCGAACAGGATATTAGATGTGATGCATTCTTTTTTAATTTCTCATTTGCCCTTCAGTACAGTAAATGGTACAGGAGATGCAACTATAGCAAAACCAAATGTTGATATCAAGAATTCATACAATACTCCCACACCATATTACTGAAAGGGTCATGGAAGTTAATGAATTTGAAAACCAGATATGTTTGGTTCCCTTCAACTGAAAGATACCTTTTTCAAAACTTAAAAATATAACTGTTAATGCTGCCAGGATGCCAGGAAACTAGATTGTTTTTGGATATGCTACATGTATATAGCATAAGAGACAAGGCCATTTTTGATAAGGGAAGGTACAATATGCTTAATACCTTTTGTTTTACTCTTCATACATTATTCACCCTGTCTGTATACTGCCTACTTTTTAGGATATTTTCCTTCTATACAGAACTGGTTATTGGTGGATTCTATTTTACCCACAAAGGTAACCATGATTGACACTCGGTGAAAAAGTAACCTGAATGACCATCCACCATAAGCTTAATATAAAAATTATACTACTGCTTTTGGTGGCTGGTGATTTTAGAATTGGCATCCCAACTGATCTTGCACAGCATCAACATCTATATTCTTCACCAGTGCTTTGTCAAAGGACTTTCAATCCCCTTATTGGGGAAAAAAAAAATAAAAAACAAAGTAACAAGCTTCCCAACACTAGTATGGATAATGACATTCATACAACACCTAAGAGTGCCTGTAATGTTGAAGTGAGTAAATTCCTTTGACTAAATTTATAAGCACATCAAAATAATAATACAATTTCAAAGACTTCAGTAATATGCATTTCTAGAAAACACAGCTATAACAAATCTTCAATTAGGAAAGGGAGGTACAGTATTGTTATTTCATTGTCTCAGAAGACTTATGATCATAATATTTGTGCCTTCAGGAATCCTGAACTCAAGAGTCTATACTGTGCACTGTTCGAATATATTCATATGTTCAAATGCTCTGATACCACTGAGTTACTGCACATTACAATTCATAAACCTTGCCACAAGATATCTCCAATTTCAGCAATAATATATCTACATTACTTAGCACTACTTAGCTCTTTCTTTTGAAGCTTCAAAAGGCCACCAAGCTGGTTTACAAACATAAACAGTCAAATTATCTACTGTTAGTTCTTGAGCAGCCAAGGATTCTTCAATTCTCATAAGACCTATACCTTGAACACCAGTAATTCCCCGCACTTTTCCAACTGCTTTTCCTTTTTCATTAACTACATTTGAATCAAAGGCTAAGTGAGATGCATCACCAGAAAATGTGATGGGCATATACCTCTTCCGAACTACACCCGTATGAAATGTTCGTGCTGTCAGTTCTTGGCCAATGTAACATCCTTTGTGGAAACTTACTCCATGGAGATAATCACAGTTTGCTTCTAATGGAAAACATTTAGTTGGGGGAATTTCATCAATGCCTTCACAAACCCCTAATCTATATCTTAGTGTTTTGTACATCCCATCAGTAACCTCTGTTTTAGGAATTATGTCCCTTATATTGGCATTTACAGGCACAATCACTCTATGGCCAAGATATCTCAATCTAGGATCCCTAGTTGCAATTACTTCACTTTTATAATTGTCAGGCAGTTCTAAATCTACTTTTGACTCTGACTTTGGGTTCATATATAGCGATTCCATGTCCATTGGAGTAATATCCTCAAAACTGATATTATTATCAAACACTGCCCAAACACAATGGTTATCCACATGATCTATATCAACTTTCCTTCCTTCTTACTCTGAACATTTTCAAATGTTTTAATCAACTGTTCAGCCTTTCTTGCATACATTCTACAAGGTATGTATGATCTTTTTTCTTGTATATTAGGGAATCAAAAGAATTCTTCCCTGGGTGTTCAGCAGCATGGAGAACATACTAGTGGCCCCTTCTTCCAGATGTTCAACATCATTTGTTATGAGACCCTGCAAAAATGCAGCAGCTTCTGATCCTTGAACTTGAATAAGACTTCGATGTTTTTGAGCTTCTGCATGCAACCGTTGTATCCTAAGGTAAGACGTTTTAGCCACATATCTTCCTTTTAAAAACACTTTTTGAAACAAACTTTTTGACAGAGGAAACATTTTACCTCTAAGAACTACTTTTGCATGGACCAAATCAAAATCTTAAAATGCTTTCCATTCTTATCTAGAATCTGCTGTCTTCACCATAAAATCTGTAAAACAACAATTCCAGTTAAGTTGACAAAAAACCATATTAAAACAGACTTTCTTCCCTTTCTAATGGCGTGACATTTTGTAATACTATATGGAAGTAGTATATTGTAAATACTGTTAATGTACGTAATGAGATTTTACAAATGATATTCTTTCATTTATATTCAAAAGCAAATTTCAATGAAGTATGTACGGTATATAAAATACAAAGTGCATTTTTTTCAGTGCCTAACACCAAAACTGCATTCAATGCAGTCTTCTCTTTCTTTTTTGCTTATAAAACTGGTTTTATTCCTTAATATTTATTTTAGTGTAATTTTACAGCTGAAAGTTGTAAGTTATTGCATTACCTTTAAAAAAGTAAAATAGTAACAGTAAAATGTCAATACGTATAATGAAGTAAGGTTAGCCACAACCAAAAATTCCTATATTTTGCTGAAAAAAAAAGAGAATATTCTAAGATGTAGAAAATGTTTGAGGTATTCAAAGCTACAATAAAATGCCTTTCAATTTTATACTTAATTGTACTAATAACATTTATGTTGGGTATTGTGCAATAATTTTTATGGTTCTTAGTAAAATATTTTAGTACATAACATAATTTTTCAATGGTATGTTTCCATACTAAAATACTACTTATTCTTAATGTCAGTTTAAGCAGGACAAAGTTGCAATTTATTGTAGTATGTAACAAAAGGGTAAATGAATAAATAAAAGGGTAAAATTATGAATTTAACACACAAACCAATAAAAAAGCCTATGTACTAATGAAAATATTTTCCATACATATGCAATAGAGATTATCTTTTCCATATCATACAAAACTAAAATAAATTTTCTTTCCAATAGTATTGTTTTGCTTATACAGCCATGGCAGAGTAAATAATATTACCATGAAATCAAGTGGTGTTGATACAGTATACAATATAAGAAATTTTATGAAGTAATTTGTATGTTTCATAGGTACACAAACCAGAGCCTTTCATACAAGTGTATCCTCAGCAACAACTGGGGCAAATTTTGAACTTGGTAACTAGGCTGTTAACTGGTGGTTATGGGGAATGAGTGGAGGATTGCTCCCCGTTCACCTTACAAAACCATCACCTTTTCCTTAGGCTACAGGGACAAAGCAAGGTGGTTGAGGTAGGATTAAGTTACAAAAGGCCCTGGTTTGAATACCTTGGAAAATACAAATTATTCAATAATTTGATATTTATCCATAAAAATATAAAGACCACCGCCTTTTATATAGAAGACTTACAGTACATACTCCTTGGGCGGGAAGTTGTCCTTGATAAGAGACTAAAGTTGAATACTACCCATAATTGCCACATTAGCAATTGGGCATGCAAACAGGGGATGCAATGACTACTTCTGTTAACCTCCTATTCAGTCTCACCACTGGGTTGACAGAGTGGTGGATCACTGAACATAAATAAACCTCTGTTTCAGAGTGGATACTTAGTTAAGGAAAACTTCTGGAAAACCATGAAACCCCCTGCAGAGGAAATCAAGCCACATGGCAGCTAATTCTGGCTAATATCAAATAATGGGTTACGAATGAGCTCTATTTTGCAGCCCCCCCCCCCCTTCGTTAAATGGGAGGGCATTCTAAATTATCTAGCGCACTCTTCTTTCCTCCCGGAAAATCGTGAGTTTCCTTGGACTTGAGGGCGATTGTCGTCATTGTTTAAGATTGTTGTGAAGAAAGTGTCCCAGCGTCTATGGGTCCGAGTGGTGTGCGGATTTAGCACAGGAAATGGAAAGTTTATTGACACAAGTGACTCCGCAAACATCGAGATGGCGCATCAACTCTACACGTAAGGCGTTTTAAGTAAAAATTTCAAAAGCGTAATGGAGGTGTCATGGAGGTAAGTTTGCACTGCACATGGCTAGAATGTTATTAACCTTCGTTTAATCTTAAATTATGACATTCTTTTCTACTTTGGGAGAAAACACCCAATTCGAGAGGAAAGTAGATGTCTCGAAGTGTTGCTTCCACGACCGATGACTCATGACTGATGTCCACTTCCGGTGTCTGGTCATGTTAAAGTACTTTTTCTGGAAGGTGGGTCAACGAGCGGGCAAGACTGCCCCAGGTACTCCACTCGGTTGTTTACCCTATACCTAGCTATCCCTGTATGTAGGTAACTGTTTAGTATTTCATTTTGGCCTGATTTCATAAGACTGTGTATAGGCTAGGTATTACTCCGGTAATTCTAAGCCCTTATTCCGCGGTAAAGTAGACTATGGCAGTTGACATTTTCCTACGTTATTTTACTTACTAAACAAGAATTTAAAGTAATATTTATTCGAATGACTGTAACTAGCTATCCCACCGGGGCCAGTACTAAACACGGCGAAATACATTGGACGCCTCAAATCCCAATCCCTAGTGGATGTCGTATCCGTGGTTAGGTTCCTTGCAGTCCGTGCGGAACTATTCTTTAGAATTACTACCCTGCAAGAAACGTAACTGCAAATACGACATCCACTAGGGATTGGGGCGTCCAATGTATTTCGCTATGTTTAGTACTGGCCCCTGGGGGTTAATTACAGCCGTCCGAATAAATATTACTTTAAATTCTTGTTCAGTAAGTAAAATAACGTAGGAAAACGTCAACTCCCACAGTCTACTTTACCGCCCTATAGCGTAGGGATAGGCTACAAACCTAGGTGTATTTAATAACGGCAACTGCCATTGTGTAGGTCGCTGCGGAAGTTCTACCCAGATCTACCTTCGTTTTTCCTTTCACAAGATTGCTAATAAATTACATTCATATTACTAGCCCACTACCCATACTCTGTTTTTTCCATCTGTCCAGCCGCCTGTGGTGTTTTCGCATGGTAGGTAACACAGTGTCCCAGGCTTTAAATACTAGTATTAGGTAGTTACGCTGTGTAAGTTTAAGGTAAATAGCTAAAAGGATATCTGGGTGTACATTTGCAGCTGAAAAGTGTTTTAATAATTTACTGTATGCGAATTACACCGTTAATATGCGAAATAGGATATTATTATAAATGTTGAATGTAAGCTGAATGTACTAACTAGGTAGCTATCTAAAGCCCGGGACGCAGTGTTACCATACGCAAACACCACAGGCGGGTGGACAGATGGAAAAAAACCGAGTAGCCTATAGCTAGCCTAGTAGTAGTATTTGCTGTAGCTATAATTCACAAAAAGAGTAGCTATCCTACAATCCACTAACCCATCAGAACTGCTCAAACAATATAGGGTAGTATTAAGCTAGGATACAAGTAGTAGGATAGCTACCTATACCTATCCCAGTACCTACTAGTAGTACCTAGTAGTCAGTAGCTAAATATCAAGTGAATAAGGCTGATCCACGCGATGACGATGAATCCACTGCGGTGTTTCCCCCTAAGCCTAGATTAGTAAAAATTACCAGAAAATACTACCTAGGTATACCTAGTATAGTAGTACGTGGGTAATACGGTAGGTCTAGGCTAATTCAGTTCTAAATACGAGATGCAAAACTATTAGGCTACTATTCTCTGACCTTTAAATTAAAACAACAAGTCTGGTGTTTATGTAAATGAAGACTGCTCTCGTCTCGCACTGTAGTTTGGTGTTCGGAATTTGGCCAGTACGTACAATTCGACGTTGGTCCTGGACTGGGTTTCTTCGATTACTAAACTTTTTCGCTCTTCCTCTTCACTTCAGTTTTGTCAGGCCAATGGGACACGAACTGTAAAAACAAAAACAAAAACAAAACCCCACAGTCAAAGATCTAAGGCCAATTGCTCTAACAAATTGCATCATATAAAATCTTCATGGGGATCCTGAGAAACCAAAAATAGAAAAACATATTAGAAAATATAGAAAAATGAATGAACTGCAATCAGGCTTTACGCACAAAGGAGAGGAATCGATAATTTTAAATATATCTTACAATACTGGCATACAAGAACGTACAGAAGAAAAGACCCATTATTTGTAGTAACAATAGACTTCCAAAAAGCATTTGACTCAGTTAATAGGTAAAAAGCTCATTGAGGTCATGATGAAATATAGGCTACATACCAGCCAAAGAAGTTAAATTAAATGCAGCTTGCAAAAGTATTATATACAAATGATGTAACAAGAATATGCCTTAACAATACAGAACAAAAAGAACTAAATGTAACTAATGGAATAAGACAGGGATGCAATGGCTCAATCATATTCCTTTCTATTAAATGACGTACCTGATAATAGAAAAATTAGAAAATACAACAGAAGGTTTTAGAAAGTTAAGTAATAAGGATAGTGGCACTATTATATGCAGACGACGGATTAATACTAGGGCACACACTAGAAGAAATAACAAAATCAATAAAAACCCATATGGAAATCGCAAGTGAATGTGGCTTATACATAAACAAGGACAAAAGTAACATACTAATATACAACGACTGTACAGTATCGAGATGTGGAGAATATGGAACACAGAAGGAATAAAATAGTTAAGAATATAAAATCCTAGGAGTAACAATCAACAAGATGAAAGACTGCTTCAGAGAACAGATAAAAAGGGGCCAAATTAAAGCAAAGCAGATGGCAAATATGGCTAATGCAGTCATCAATAAAAGCTGTAGCAGAGTAAAAATAGGAAAATTGTACTGGAAAGGGCTAGCGATGCCTTCATTCATGTATGCAATGGAAGTCATGAAACTTGACAGGAAAACAATAAATGAATCTCAGAAGATAGACAATAAGTATATACGTAGAGCAATTTTTGAAAGCGCCAAGCTACACAACAAGTTGTGCGTTAAGATCTGAAATAGGGGCCTCTTCCTGCCAATCTAGAGATATCAAGAATAAACTATTCTACCTGAAACATACACTGAAGAATGGTGGAAATAGGCTCATATATGAGATAACCATGGATCAGTATGAAAAAAAAAACTGGATAATGCAAGTAAAAGAGTATATGAAAGAACTAAACATAAACTTAAGTAAAATTGAAGCAGTTAAAGACAAACAGTTAAGAGAAATAATAAACAATTGGGACAGAAAAACATGGCAGAAAGAAATGAATGAAAAGTCAACGTTAAGAATCATACAGAAAATATAAAGAAAACACATGAGAAGAAATCTGGTATGACAACACTGAAAAAACATGCTGATCAGTAGGCCAGACTAGTATACTAGGATTAAATGACAGAAATAGGATAAAAGGAGAAGATACAAAATGTTTATACTGTGAGGAACAAAATGAAATTTAGAACATTTCTTACTTTACTGCCTAGCATACAATGCAATTAGAAATAGATATAGCTTTATGCAGCAACCATATCAAGAAAATAAAGAGGAATTAGTAGCAAATATACTCTTATTGGTAGTATTAATGAGGGAGGAAGTGGAGAATAAGAAAGATTTTATAAAAGAAATGTGGTATTTCAGAGAAGAAGAAGCTCAAACAAACACAAACAAAGGAGGAATAAAAGAAGCAAGGAAGCCGTTTCAAAGGCATATCCCACCTACTACTACTACTACTACTACTATACTACTACTACTACTACTACTACTACTACTACTACTACTACTACTACTACTACTACTACTACTACTACTACTACTGTGCAAGACAGGGATGTATCCCTATTTATTGACTTTTAGTTTTCTAGTAGGAATACTGGACTTTTATTACTATTTTGTTGCAAATGTTGTAATATTTCGCCTTAATAATCAAGTATCAAAATTTCAAATTCACCTAGAAAAGTTGAATATTCATGAAAAATATTTCCTTTTTTTCATTTTAATACATGAAAAATGAAAATGTGTTAATATTTCACCTTAATAATCAAGTATCCAAATATCAAATTCATCTAGAAAAGTTGAATATGCATGAAAAAGTATCCAAATATCAAATTCATCTAGAAAAGTTGAATATGCATGAAAAAGATTACCTTTTTATAGAAAGTTTAATACATGATTAATGAAAACCATAATCATATACCTACTGCAGGAGAAAGTATCAACAGAAGAAAAGTATGAACTTTAAACGGGAAGCAACACAGAGCAGCAACTAAGCTAAAAACCAATAAACTGTGAAATAAGACTCATGGGATCTTCCTAAAGAAAAAGAACATTTGTAAATACGTCCAGCTTAAACTTATAAGTTATAACTTCCAATGGCACAGCCACACGATAGGGAACACAATTCCATAATCTGGTTGCAGCTGTAATAAAACATATAGTAGCACACTGTGCCACTGAACCTCACAAAAAAGGCAAGAATAGAATTAATTACTCACCTAACATATGGTAGATAATATAGTCAGGGAACATGATATAGAGAAAGCACCAAAGAGGTGTATTCAAATTTGCGACCTCCTCTTCGTTAGTTGAAAAAACGCTCACAAACTGAAGTAATTTTCCTTCATCAGTCTATGTTACGTTAAAATCAAATTACTTATACCTACAGGTTAACACAAGATGTTCACCTGTATCACTCCTTGGAAAGGATTTATAAAACTGTCGATCGGTCAAAATAATAGAGAAAACAAATTCGAAGGAACCGTTATATGGGGTAGTGGAGCGTATGCATCTTCTTAACATTGCGGCTACTACTACTAATTCTCAAACTGTCAAAAACAAATTTCCCTAGAACTGGCAGCTGAAACTGGGCTACTGGGCACTGGCTGCTCCTGGAGCAAGAGGCCGTGCCAGCACAAGGCTGGCTTAATCTTAAACAACAAGAAGCTGAAACTGAGGTTAGCGTCAGTGTCTCAATAACGGTTCACTGATCGCTCATGTTCATCACAGTTGTGAGCAAGAAAAGCTGGTTGAATGAAGGTCAGTTTCACGTAGCTTAATGCAGTTTGGTAGACATAGGGTACGCTAAGCCACGTTACTGGCAATCCCAGGATGGGATTACTACTTCGGCTAGCATAGGCTAGATTCTGTCCACGAAGGGCTGAGATTTTTCCATAATTAACGGACCGATCTAACGTAGGGCGCTTGCTCCTAGCCAGTGAACTGGAGCTTTGCCCTGTGGATCTCCACCTAAAAACCCAGGATAAAGGGGGCTGTGCCCCCCCTTGGACCATTACCTAACCTAACTTATGGCTCTTTGAATTAAAATGGTAGGGTTGAACTCTAACCTGCCTGATCACACCTCACCTGGCCTATCAAGAACATAGTAGTGGCCACCAATCTCGGAATGTGGACCTTACTACCATTTTTTCCGAAAAATACTACTGGAATTCGTTTGCTTGAGCTTCAGTCAAGAGTTGTGGCCCATCCGAGACCTCTAGTAGGTACGCTCTTCTTGAAGTTAGTGTTTTCTCCTAAATTACGAAATACCTAGGTAGTAGGTAGCTAGGTACTAATGGCATAATTCAAGCTCTTTCTTGGGAAGTGGCCACTCTCCAATAGAGGTGGCCGCTAAGTTGCCGCTCAGCCATTTATCCTGTAGGTTATCAGGTCCTTGTTTACCTAATATACCTATGTCACTATAAAATTCTTTTAATAAACCTTGACATGATCACTATCAGAACTTGCAGAATTATAATGGACTTAGAATATGTCATTAGTATATTCCCTCCCCACCATTTTTTTTAATCATCACTTAACCAGAAATCATAGGTAGTTTTGATTCCAAAATATGATTAGCCTACAGTTTGCACTAAACTACAAATTTTCAACTAACCTTACTTGAGAATCAGAATCAGAACTTGCTCACTCCCCCTCCTGTCACATTACTTGAAATATTTCACAGCTCAGGACCTCAGCTTAGGTAGTACTACCTGGATCTTAAAGGAAGATGTGGGGTAGAATGAATTTTTCTTTATTCTTACATAATTTTTTTATTTATAAACTAAAATCTTACTAATTCACTATAGTTTATTTTCTTTAATGAATTGATGTTATTGCTGTTTATATTAATATTTGAAAATTAGTAAATCATTTATTTATCATACAAAAAACATACATCACTGTAAGAGAGAGAGAGAATTATTATTTTTATTATATATATGATATCATCTAGCCTAATCTTATTAAACTTACTAATACAACTAGTAATACAGTATTAATCAATATTAATATTTGAAAATTAGTAAATAATTTTTTTATTATAAAAATGTATTTAGTCATGAAAATAGCATCAAAATACACTTGTGAATATTTATCGTTGGAAAAACCCGGGAATAGGAAAATTTCCAGCGAATAATGGGTAGATATTGTCCAAAGAAAAATTTGCAAATAGGTGAGTCTGTGAATCTCGAGAACGCGAATACGGGGTGTTGTAGTTCCTGAGCATTCTCTAGCTCCTTCCCTTCTACCCACTCTTGATTTTTTTTTTTTTTTTCCTTTTTAATGCCTACCCGTACTATATAGCTTTGACTAAGGGGTGTCCTGCTTTTACTGTACATATATAGTCTAATACATACGTACTAGAATCAATGTCGGTAATCTCGTAAACTAAATATCTTAATATATGAGTAAAAGCATGCAGAAAATCATTGATAAAATAACAGAAAAACAAGAGAGGCGATAACAAACTTAAGACTCCAGTCGACAACAGATGGTATCAATTAAAGTGTTATTCCATACTTTACTGGGTACAGGGCAAGGGGCAGAAGCCAGAAGTGAGAGCAAATTAATCAATAGAGGTCAGAGGTTGGCGGAGAATAAGGACTAATAGAAAACCTGACCTTGCCCAGTGACCTCTTGAAGGATGTTTCAGTACACGTATTTAATAACAGCCGTTGGACGAAACGTATTGAAAAGTCGAACTTGAAACAATAATGGAAAAGGGAGCCCAAACAGATGAAAAGTGAGAAACTCATATAGAAAATTGGCATCTAATGAAAGGCCATATATATATGAAGCATCTAAGGGGAGTAAGAAGAGAAGACCAAGGCACACTTAAAGGGGAGTGTCAAGAGTGTGGAAGTGAAACTGGAGGCCCCATAGTGATTTCTGAACTTGTATAATTATTCACGAGAGCCCATCGACTAAATAATAATTATTCACGAGTGCCCATTGACTAAGTAAAACTTTTAAGTCAAAGTTACTGACTTATGAAAGTTACAAGTGCCTTTTAAAGATAGACCCGGTTCAATTACCCAAATTTATAAGGTGGACGTTTATAAGAATTTAAGATAGGAATAAATGTATTTTAGGGAAAACATACAGTATTTCATTTACAACCAAGATTTTATAACTTTGAGTTGTTAAGATAGCTGACATCTAAGCACAATAAGTTGAGTGCAAGCAAGACTGTTCCTGAGAAGTGAAGGGCCATGCTAACCAAAAACGCAAGTTTCAAGAAGAGGTCTCCTGATCCACATTACACATGTAATGGAAGCTATGTCTGTTTTCCCTCCAGTAAGTTGTTGTAGCTACTCTTGGAGGAACTCCTGCAATTCCTACTGTGGCTTGCAGTCCAGGACTTTTGTAGGCACCTTCCTCGAACTTACCCTCTGTTTAGGTGGGAGAGGAAGAGCAAGAGGCATTGCAGGAGTAAGATGAATACGTGAGTGCAAGCATGCTTCTTTCTCTTCTTCAACATTCAACTCCTCCACCTCTTCCTCCCCACCTTTATTTTCTTCATCTTTTTAACTGCATGGAAACACAAGAGAAGGTCCAGGAAGTCTTCTCCTCGCAAGAAGTCTCATAAGACTTTGTGTGAACATCAATACTCTTCAAAGTTCTCCAAAGAGAGGTGACATATTTCATTCTCCAAGGGGAGAGAAGCAGTCTTGGGTGTTCATAAATACGTATCCTCATGATCTTTCATTGTCCCAGTCATGTCAGGAGGTGAGAAATTTATTGGATGAATAGCAAAAATATTCCTCACACAGAAATAGTTACTTAGACATTGTAAAGGGATTTTAGTGTAAAAAAAAATATTCAAATTTTATGAGCTGAACCAACACAGCTTGCGGGTTGGTCAAACAACACATGGAATAACCATTTGCTACCAGTAGGGGGACTTTTGAGCTCGGTTGTGCAGGTGACCAATCTGGGTTTTTCCTTTTAATTATCTGGAAAAGGATTTGACATCCAAAGACATTAATAAAGTGGTGGGTTTGTACTCAGAATATTAGCGGTG